>NW_028288561.1:1200000-1500000 GCF_059628265.1 Tinamus guttatus | reverse complement strand
TATCTGGTTGCAGTCAGATTCTGTTCTGAGCATCAGTGCTACAAGATCTCTATAAAACTGATGATATTTAGACAGAAAGACTAACTATAAATGTCTTTCCTCCTACCCATACTCAGTACTTTTTGCATCTCTTTCCTTCCATTATTTCAGATTTAGTTGAGAATGTCAGTTTTATTACTGCCATAATACAATTTCAAAGATTTGCACATATTTCTGTAACTCTGAGGCACTGTGATGTTTTGTTATGATCCACTGCAGAGACACAGTGCAATAATGAACTCGTTTTAGGGCACAGGTGAATGCAGATGTAGCATGTTTTTCTGACCCTTAGTTCTACAGTTCTCTTGTATATAGTGGTGCTTGACACAAAAAACAATAACAACAACAAAACAACAACTCGGATAGCTTCATATTTTCCTCATTAGTCTTTGTAATGATGAAAACACTGTAGACAAACTTTACATTAAAACATATTAATGTCTGATATGTTTTAGTGACAGAAAGTGCTAACTTGGCAAAAACAACTTGGTAATTTGAAGCTATACCAGACTGAAAAAGTGTTGAACTCAAAAAAAAGAAAAAAAAAAGATATATTAATGATAACCAAGGAAAAGAAAAAGAGCACACAGATTCTGCAGTGAAAAAAATGCTTCATTTCTCACAAAAATACAAAAATACAGAGTCTTCTCCTGCTGTTGCAGAGTAATGCTGAAAAGCGACTTTTGGACTTCTTGTGGTCCGGGCTCGGGCTGTTCTGCTGCATTTGCTTTCTCCCGACCTGAACCTGAGCTGCCTTAGGGTTCAAAGTAAACTTGCACATGGAAATTAAAATATGATTTGTACTGCTGTGTTTCAGTTGTTCTATAGGCTCTGTAGCAGGGATGTTTTTGAAGAACATCTATTGCACCGTTCCCAGGTGGCATCTTCTGTGATTTCCTGCTCTTCCTGGTGAGTCTCCTCACACTTTCTAGATAAGGATCATCCAAGATTTGGCAGATTTTAAGTAGTCTGCGTCTCTGCTTTTCATATAAAGCATAGCTTTTTATGTAATTTGTGTGATTTTCTAGGCTAGAATAGCAAACTCAGTCTTTGCAGTACAGTAGTTTTTATTTTTTTACATACTTAAAGTGCAAATCTCCAGTGAAACACATCTCATCAGTAAAAACAGTCCTGCAGACTCCATATATTATAGAGTGGGAGAGTGAGTCGGTAATAGAAATCTCTCTGCTGTCGGTGCAATTTACTTAATTCAGATGTCTTGACCTGTCCTGGGTTTTACTGTGGTGAATTTTGCAGTTTGTGGGGTTTTTATTTCACTGACTTTCTATCTTCTACAGCCCCAAAGTGACACATTTCTGTTTGTCCCAAAGAAAGACAAATTAGAGCTAGTGGGTAATAAAGCACCTGGTAGAGGGGCTCTATTGCATGTCTGCTAATTAGAAGGCCTGCCTAATGGTGGCCCATGGCACATGTTGGCTGAGAGAGCCACAGGCTGTTAATCTGCAAATACACCTTTTTGTATATGAGAAAATTGCACCGTGTGATGACTGCGTTGACTCAAAGATCCCATTTTGGCAGGCACCTGCATGCCTGATGCTGCCGTTCATTTATTGAAGCTTGCGGAGTGCAGTGTAAGAACATGATGGTTATTATATGATGACAATGGATTTGGGAATTTTAGGACGTGCTGTCTGTGGACTTGACATCCTCCTGCTGTGTGTCAAGAGGTTCTTGAAAATGAAGGGAAAGGAAAGAGCTTCTCTTCTTTTCTTACAGCAAAGATGGAAACAGTATTTAGGTAATTCTCTACGCTGCCTGTGTATGCTGTGACTATTCCTTAGCCTGTGGACTTTGTTATTCCTGTGATATTTGAATTGCCCACATGGTAGCTGGGTGGTGGTGTCTCTTCCACCTCTGTCTTCTTCTTCTTCTTTGTTTTTTTTTTCCTTAGGTCTGTGTCACTGTCTAGCAAATCTTCTCTGGAATCCTCAAAAGGCTGACACCAAAGACCTATTAAAAGTGACAGGGAATCCTGAAGATTTCATATTTGAATAGAGATATGTTTTAAATAAAAAGCCAAAGAGATTTTTATATGTCAGTGAAATACTGATATAAATGAGTAATGTTCTAAATCAGAGATGAGCAGCTTAGAAATAATAGAAGAGCTGACATGCTCTTAGCAAGAAAAGGAGGTTCATTGAGAGCGAGATTTCCATCTACATTTTCTGTACATATCATGGAAATATATATGTTATCTAGGTGCAATCATGAATAAAAACCCTTCATTTCTTTTTACATTTCTAAAAATATTATAAGGCTGTTCTTTGGCAAAAAGTCTTAGCCAGAGTAGATATTTAAATGTGGTGGTAAAACTCCTAAAATGGGGTTTTACTGAACAAATGCCACTGGACTCCTCTAATAAATTTATGCACCATGCCTGAACAGCCAAATTAATTAGAGAACAAAGCATCCATTTACAAACAAATATTTTGGTAATTGGCAGTGACTGCACAGGATTAAGGTGGCCAGTTCTCTTAATTATCTTCCAAGGAATCAATCTATTACTTATCAGTAGTTTAATTTCCTAAACTCTTGGTTTGCTTACAAGCCTGTAAGAACTTTGGTGGTGTAATTGCTTCTTGTCTCTGGGATGCTCAGGATCCATTTGGGAACATGCTGGGTCTCGTGAATGCTCTTTGCCTGCAGAACCTTCCCTCTGCATTAACCTGGGTGTTGCTTCAACAGAGGTTCTTCCTCAGTGCATTTTCAGCCAGCAGAGTGACAGGTATATTTTAGAAGCCTTTTGCGAGATGATCTTAAAATAGGAAGTTGTAAACTGTTGTTATTCTCTTTCTCTGTTGAAAACAACTATTTTGCAAGTGTTGCCATCAAGATAAGTTAGCACAGTAGCCTCCTGGGCTGTAAAGAAGTTATGTGCCCAGCAACCTTAGCGCAGAAGAGCAGCAACTTGGAAGAACAGTACCTGCCACGTTGAATCCTTGTCTTATCAATAGGCTTTTCCCTGCTTTTGTTACACTGGTCTTTTTAATTAAAAAAAAAAAACGATGTGGTATTTGAACAGTACCTCGTTGGCTCGACCTAGGGATTTCTGGACCTGTACTCAAATGTCACGATGTTGGTATCAGTGTTTGAGTTTCATATTCCGCTGCCTATGCTAAGCACCATTACAGCTCCCTTTGGACAGAGCCATGCCTTAGTTATATTCTCCACGTACCATTTGTACAAAGAAGCTCTTTTCCATTGTTCTCACAGATAAAAACTCCCGGCATAGTTTCATCTCCTCTAAAACGAGCTGCTAATGCTGGATTTCAGTTCTTTCCTGCTGTGAGTTGCCAGGCAACTGCCACACAATCCGACTGAAAGTGGCTGGTTTTGTCCATAAACTGCCACTTTTTGGAGGTTGGTGCCTTCGGACAGTTGAGGCCACACGGGCTGGAGCAAGAAAGTGGGTCCATCCGTGGCAAGGGCCAAGCGGGAACCTCTACAGTGTGGGGCAAGGAGGAGTTTGGAGGTGCAGCCAGGGAAGGTGATGGAACAGGAACAGGAACCGTTTCAGGTCGCGCCGCAGCATGCACTGGAGCAATGCCGGATTTTCCTACTGGATTTGGGTTTCCCTTTCAACTCCTGCTGTTAGGAGTTCAACTGCTCTGAAATACTGACTCCTATATGTGAACTACCACGTGTTTTATTTGCAAAACGCTGCCATTTAGTCTGATGCTTTTTGCCTTTTTTTTTGAAAGCACGTTCTTCTTCCCGGCTGCGGAAATGCGAGAAATAACCCTCTGAGAAAATACACCGGTATTAATTTAGACTAGATTGGTTTGATGACTTTCTGTGTTTTCTAAGATCACCAAGGGAGCAGAAAGCATTTATGGGCATTATTAGCAAATATTTGTGGGATGTCAGGGTTTTTTTTCTTCCTCGTATCTCCAGGCGTTTATTCGATCCTTCTGGTTTTGAAGCCTGTTATTCTGGGCCTGCTTTGGTTTTGCATACGCGGATTCCTGGGCAAGGTTAGGAATGCATCCCTGTTTTGTGGTTCCAGTCGGCCACGAGCGCAGGAGGGTGGCAGGTCCTTGAGACAGGCTGCTTCCCTGACTGATGCTCGGGATGTCCCTGCTTGAGCATCCTCAACCATCCTGGGATTCAGTCTTTCAGACACTGATGCTCAACACGGCCGTTTGCTGTGTGGGTAAAATGGCTGTTGTTTGGAGGTACCTGTTCTTTGGGACAGACGAGGCTGGAGCAGCTCTGGGGACTCCTCCATGCATAGACCTCTCCACAGAGGCTGCCCACATGGTTTAAGTTAATTTTATACTTGATATCAAACACCAATAAATAATATTTTTCATATATCTATTGGTATATTATTTATATAATCTTCTAATTTGCAGACCTAGAATATTGCTAGAGCTGTTTAAGTAGGACTGCTGGCTTTAAACCTAGGTGTTACGTTTATAATTTGTTCTTATCTTAATCATAATATCAATGTTGATCACAGGTTCACAGCAGTGCTCTTGGCCAATGGCTGCTGTGCTGTAGTTTCACAGACAGGTTATTATGAAGAGAGAAGATATTAAAATGGAAGTCTTATGGACTTCTTTTGGCAAACATTTATTATAAAGCTCCATTTTCTGCATGGGTCTGTGTATCAACCCATACATCTAGCCCAATGTAGTATTCAACCTGATAAATCAAAATTTCACTTTGTAGTGCATAATCATACCTAATTTCTTGAATACATTTAAAGAATTGCAATAATATATGTTTAGTGAGGCTTATGGTGTTCACTAGTTAGATTTAATGTTCTTCAATAGCATAAAAAATACTATTATGCATTAGTATAAAAAATGCCAATGATTTTAACTGGATAAAATAAAGATCTTTCTGAAACAAGAGGAAAATTTGCACAAGTTTAACAAGGCAAAATATTCTTTGGCATATTTCAGTTTTATAATGAAATGGTCATATTTCTGATGCACAGAGGTTCTACTACATTAGAAAATACTTTAGGCAAGTGCAGAAAGAAGAGCCATGGGCAAGCTCTGCAAAAGGCAAAATGGGGAAAGGGAACCATGGGCAAACTTCCTTAAATACCCAATTCCTCTTCCAGAAGTTCGCACCTTTGGTCAGTTCATTTTGCCATTCAAAAAGTTGTAGCAGGGAGGCACAAAGGTTAGAGATTTTCTCTAGCAAAGAGGTATTTATAAGCTTTTAAGTAAAAAGAGAGAAAAAAATATTTTATTAGAGGGAGGCTGCCAGGAGGGAAATTGATTCACTGGCTCTATGTGAGAAAGTAAATATGTCCCTTTAACCTTAAATCAGTGCATCAAGCTCTGGAAAGTCCAATTATCCTGACAAAAATGATTTAACAAATAGCCGAGCAATAGGAGTGGAAGGGAGGAGGTGGAGGAGAAGCTCTGGAGGTGCAAAGTTACTGCAGAAAGCGGCCACAGGCAGCAGCAAAGAGGAGCGCGGGGAAGGCACAACAGGCAGTCCTGGAGGACTCCGCTGCCCGAGATTTATTTGGCAGCACAATCCCTGTGTTTCTCGTTTAATAATAAGATGTATTGTCACAGTTCCTGGCTTAGAAATGAATTCTAAACCATTTCTGAAGTATAGCTGAAGGCATATCTATACATTTTAAAAAGCAACAGTTATTTTTTTTTCTTAAGCTTTATTGAAGTTATAGTCTTGCCAAATTGTTCTTAAGCTCCCTAACCTGCGATGGTGATTAATGAGCTGAGAACACAAGAGGCTGTGGGTATTGTCAGCGCTAACCCTTCCTTCCCTTTTATTTACAATTCTCTGAGTTGAAAGCCAGGCATGCTGCTTTCTTAATCAGGCTGGTAATTAAAGTGCTATTTAGTGATAGTCTGCTTAATGAAGTCACCTGGAAGTATTCTGGATGGGGCTAAGAAACAGAATACCATGGGCTAGTTTGTGATTATTGGTAAATTAGAAGCAGGGGCTGCTCTGCAGCAGGAGTGATGAGGAGAGCCTGGCTGCCAAAATCTCCTGGGGGCCTTTCCTGCTTTCTGGAATGGGTGGTGTGCCCTGCTGCCTGCTGGAAAAAGTGTAAGTTTGGGGAATGGGAGGCACTAACTGTGTCTCCATCCCTTTTTGGGGGGCTGTGGGGTTGGGGGATCACACTGGTACGAGGATATGAAGTAATAACTTGGAGTAATAATTCTATGTCTTGGTTGGTACCAAAATACACAGGTCTTGGTTGGACCAAAATGCGCAGTGAACTCTGGCTGTTTTTCCCCTCGTTGTGTGAAGTTTTCCTTGCTCTTGTTGATGATGCCCTGGACGGGGTTCGTGGCCGTGGGTATTAGGTGCCGAGAGGTTCCCATGGCTCCGCTCCTGCTCCTCGTGCTGCTCGGGTTCGAGCTGCTGCTTGGGTCGATTCGGTTCTCCTGGCGATGCGGTCGCTGCCGCAGAGATGCAGGTGGCACCCGGTGGTGGCTGTGCCCGTGTGGCCCTGTAGCTGCCTTCTGCTGTGCTGTTTGCTGGGATAAACTACTAAATTTGGCATAATGTGCTGTTGGAAAGTTGGAGAATTTACTACCTAAGAGGGTAATTTTGGCACTCTGCACCAAAAAGCAACCTTTGAGGTAATTAGTCATTTTCTGCTATCAGAGACAATCATGTGATGTCATTTATTTCATAAAAATATTATGGCACTCTTAAAACTTAAGTTTGGTTTCCTCTAGTTCTGTCCTGGACCTTGCTGCTCTGATGATTAAAAATCCATTTATTTGTTGACAATTTTTAAGCAATGTAATAATGTTCCGATCACCAGCAGTGAGATGTTTCCCTGAAATCCTGTGATCACAGGAGTGCTGTGAAGGACAGTTTTCCTTTCTGTGGTGGCAGCTGTTGGTGTTTTAGTGCTGTCTCATCTTCCTATGTTTGCTGGAGGTGGGAAAAGAAGTAAACTTATCTCAAAATGTATTATTCTCCACTTTCTATTGAAACCTTTTGGAAAAGTTGACTCTTAAAATCCATCATGTATATTCTAAAATCTGAAAGTAATTGTTAGAACAAAGGCCTTGACTTCCTAATTAGTTTGTTTTATGTTAATATAGTTCTTCAAACTTCAGCATAACCTCCATGGACTTCATTATATAATCTAGTTGCAAGCCCATTTTATTGCTCGTCAGCTTCCTGTGTGATTTATATAACTCTGTCATATTTTATCATATATTAGAATAGCTGAGAAATCCTACTGTGCTTTTTATTTTTTGTAGTTTGGGGATTTTCAACATATAAGTGCCTGGAAATTAGCATTTTGCATTTAGCAACACAGCCAGCCTGCCTATAGAATAAATGCATAATGTTATATCCTGCATGATTATTCCTCAACATAGGCAGAACCATATTGAAATTTCTAAGCTTAGATGCCTATTTCATGCTAGTTTACCCTTCATGCATACTTTCAGTCGTCTTATGCTTTTTGCTTTAAAGGTTCTTATTTTAGTGAGCTAGAAACCTCTGCCAAACCTCTCCATAAAGCATTGGTCCACATTGGTGTACCAGTTCAATCTGACTGAAAAGTGGAAGCAAATCACCAGTGAATTATAGCTGTGGTGATCTCATCTCTTCAAAACACTCTAAGTTTGGAATAAATGGTGACTCAAGTTAATTCCGTTACTAGTTTTTATAAGTGTCTAGTTATTAAATAAAGCAAAGTTGGGCTGTTAAATTTTAGCACAAACTGCAAAATCCCTGAAAATAGTATTTTAGTCCCTATGTTTTGTTCCGATAACAAATTAGGTGCTTTTCTGCCATTGACTTATTTCTCTCTGTTGGGGGGCACTTAGCGCTGTTCGTTCTGTTTGATCCCAGTTCTGTGACTCTTCCATGTGTGGAGAAGCCCAATATTCCCCCTGCAGAGCCGTGGGCACGTTGCTTAGCCTGTGGAAGAGGCTGCTTCTGCAGTGGGCAGTGAAGGGATCTGCACTAGCCCTGGGCAGAGCTGCCCTTAGCAATGCAGCACCCAAGCAGGAGGAGGGTGAGTGACATGAATGCTTTGCAAGGAGGATGGAAGGCCTGTGCAAATGTTGTATTGATAAAATGTACTTCTCTAATCCTTGGAATGAGCCCACAGATAATCCATGTTTTGTATGGAAAAGCTGCTTTGTGGAGGGACGACCTCATAGCGGTTTTGGAAGGTGGTTTTCTAGGATTCTTCTGTGTTTATGACTTCTCTATAAAACATTAATGAGAGCTAATAGGTGTGTCTAAAAAATCAGGAACAGAAAAAGCCCTGAGGGATTCTGATCACAATTTAGTAGAAACAGCATCTTCAACTCTGCAGACTGTATTTCAGATTAACTTTGTAGTTCTCATGGTAGCTATTACAGGACTGACTGCTCTGAGGAGGTTTTCTATTTTGAGCTCTCTGATATGAAGAATCTCACAGGGGTGAAAAGGATCCCAGGACTTAATGGGGGGGAAAAGCTGTGACGAGAAGTTTCTCATTTTCTTGAGTGCAGAGAACTTTTTTTTTTCTTTTTTTTCTTTTTTTTTTTTTTAAGTAAGAAAGCATGATTTGAGCATGATTTTTATGTACTGTGCTCTCTCAGGTTTCTCAGAACACATCTTTGTTTTGAAAGGCTCTTTTACTATTCTAATGCTCGCCAGACTTTCTCCTTTTGTGTATTCAGTAATGTATATTCATAATATTGAAGGGTGGGGGAGAAGGATGGAGCTGTGTTGTTGCTTTGAACCTGAACACAAGAAAGACTTTCCTCCAGCCTGGATTTTGTGGAGCAGCACTTGCAGGAGGCTTTTGCAAAATGATGACAGGCACTTAATACATTAACTCTGTGCAATCTTTTCTTCTGAAGCACTTGCTAATATATGCCTTGGAAATGCATACTTTAGTTGTATTCTTATATGAATGCCTTATAAAAAAAATCACTTGTCTTACATCTTTCCTAGGTGTTTTTTGTAAGCAATGAGGTAGAGATCTTATGAAAATGCAAAAAAAAAAAAAAAAAAAAAAAAAAAAAAAAGTCTGCATCTGACACTGCCTCCCTTTATCACAAGAAACGTAATCGTAACGGTGCCACTGAATCACTGTTAGGAGGAAAAAATGGCTTTCAGTTCTTTTTATTTTTGGGTGTGAGCTTATATGTCCATGGAGAACAATTTCTCAGAATGGAAGATACCTTTGTCCTGATTTCTAGTAAATATTTTGCCAAAATTTCAGGCTTTCTATTGACAAAAGAGATTCTCTCCTGCTCCCTTTGCCCTGTGTGATCCCAAGGCCTGAAAAATAGCGGGGAGCGAAGGAGAATGAGAGAAGGAAAGATTAAAAGCAGAGCCATGAAGAAGCTTGAGAAGAAGAAAAGTAATTTACTTTGACCTAAGCAATACATCTACAGGGCAATAATGACCGTCTCTTGGCACTAGTGGTGACATTGATCAAGTGCACTGTCCTGTGCCTTTTCCCCTCTGAACCTTGAAGCATTTCCTGAGCATCTGCACCACTATTTAAGCTGGGTTGTCAAAGATCAGCTGTAAGCGGATGACTAAGAGGTATCTGCTAAGTTAATATGATTACTTGCTGTGCTAATTAAGAATGTCATACTTATTTCTGTGGAGAGCACAAAGTTGGGTGATCCTTAAAACAAACACAAACACAACTCCAGGCTCAGCAAGCTCAAAGGTTGGATCTGAACAAATAAGCAGAGGGGAACACAGAGGGATTCAATTAATGAAACTGCATCCTTAACTCACCCATTTGGGACTGGGTTTTACAGAAAATATTGATCACTCTTTTGGAGAACTTAAAGCAAGAGAAGAAAAAGTAGAGAGAGCTGACACTTGACCTGTAGGAATTTTCTGAACTTTTCTCTCTGCATAGCAGAATAAAGTGATTGTTTTTGTGAGGAAACAAGATGGGCTTCTTTTTAAACTCTCAAAGCCTTCTTTTTTTTAAGCTAAGAGATTATTCAAAGAAAAAAAGCAAAAGAGGAAGAGGAGAAAAGAAAGGGCTTGCACTCAGTATGCAACATTCTGAAATAAAGAACTGCTATGTCTCACTCCTAGAATATGTGGGCAAGGTAGGATTCAAGCTTTCACAGCATAATTATTCTTTTAAAACTAAAGTATTCAGAAGCTGCAATTTTGCCAAATGCTCAGAAAAGGGATAAAAAGGTAGTTTTATGTATTCATGTTTTCCTAGTGCCTTCTGGAGGTATCGGGTATTTTCTGCTTTTTGCAAGGATGAAGTTGTTAGTTCAGGTTTTCAGCTGGGTCTAGATTGGAAGTCCACCTCTGTGCAATAATAAAAGAATTCTCTTTGAGATAAATGTTATAGGTTTTTAAAATATTTACCTATTTTTAATATTTAATCCAGGATAAAAATCCTTCTCATATCTATATATACAAAAATCTTTTAATGGGCTTGAATGAGTCTCTTCTGCAAAACATGATTGTCAGTACATGTTTATTATAAATATTTAGCAAGGAAATGGGTCTTCTAACTGCACAAATCCTATACAGAATTAGATATTTTTTCCATGATTAAAGCAACAAATCGAACAGCAAGCAGTGATTTTTGGTGCTCTGGACCTTCTTCCAAAAATTTGAATAAAAAGGGCACTTAATACCTCCTGAAGAATCTTCTCCTAGGTCTGAACTGCCCCCTTCCAGAGCATGCTGTAACCTTGTGCAGTTAATCTTATGATAAAAGATGCTGACAGACTCTTCATCCTTGCTGCGCTCATCTCTGCTGCTGTATGCTGAAATGCTGCTGTGACTAACCCTGCTGCAAGAACACATAATTAACCTCCAAAACAATCCTGCCTCCGGAATGATATTATCTTCCTGGAAAATGTACAATGGAAGGAGGTTGTCCCTCACTATGGAGTGTCTTTTAGACAAATGGCTTTACATATGCAGGAGCCATAAGCTTTTGACGTTAGCTCTTTTAATGAAATGTTTGAAAGTAGCGTTTTATTGGCATTCTGGTGGAAATCAAATTGAGTCTGAATCAAAGAACATGAATCTAATACAATTCTTCCTCTTGGGCATGTCAGGCTGAGGTGCTGGGAAGCAAAATGAAAGTCTGTGTGCTCTTCCTCTATGTGCATGGGTGTGTGGAGAGCATCTCCCATTAGACACGTAAAGAGCAAATGTTTTATAAGGTGGAGCCATAGGAGCTACAGGTTTACCCATTTTGTGCAAGTATCACTGGGGGGTAGTAAAGAAAGTGGCAACTAGAAGCAATAAAGTAAAACTGGTCAAAAGCTGTATACATTTATTATTCATGTGTTATTTAATGGTAGTATTTGATATATATAATGACTTAGTATTATGAACAAATTCACTGAATGGTTGTCTAGTTTGTGATTCATAATCAGCATCATCATGACATAACAATCTGTGCATGGTGGGGGGAAGAAGCCATAAATTTCTTGCTTTATGCTGAAATTAAAATAATGCTACTGTGAAACCCTGAAGAGCTTTCTGGAGCCACTCAGGAGCAGATTTCAAAGAGCTGTAATGGGCATATCCAGATAGGCTTCATTATCATCAACGCTGAAGGATGAATCTGTCCTGAAACAAGTCTTTGAAATAAAAGAATAACAAAGTATCCTTCAGAAGCCTGTTAATAGCTAGACGCTGCTCTATAGGCTTGATTACAAGATGTTTTAAGATGCTCATAAAGTTCAAGCAGTAGCTTGTCAAAGTGAATTTCCCTCTGTGGGTATTACAGGTAAAGGCTTATTGTTTCTGTATGGAAATGTTATCTTCATCTTCACTAATGTTTTTTGGGATGCAACTTGGTAAAAGATAAACTGTTTGCATAAGTGGAGCTACAGCATGTGGGCTAGGTAGAACAGCAATGAATAATTCAGCATGACTGATGGATGAAATGATGGATGAGTAGAGCTGAAATTGTTTAAAAAAAACAATGTTTTACCTGCCACTGCCGCATACCTAGAACAGACGCCAGCATTTGCTCTACCATTTAGCACAGGAGACAAGTGGTTTGTGTGTGATGTCGGTGCCTTTTAGTTGATCCATATTTGGTAGGTTTAAAGGAAAAACTATGTTGGATCACTTTTTTTTTTTTTTCTCCCCTTCCTCACCATAGTGTTTGCGGCATCCCTGCCATTCCTTCGCATTAGATAATCAAATAATACACTTGCTTTTAAAGGATGCAGAGGTGCAGTATTTGCTCTGATGTGCATCCTCACCGGGCTATCAGGCCTTCGTCTCTGCTGCTTGGACTCGTTCTTCACGCTGAATCAGATCGGCCTCTGCAGTTTGGGTGGTGGCAGGAACGTCCTTCCTAGCTGAGACCCCAAAAGCAGCACAATACAGTTGTCTGGCCTGTGTTTAGTAAACTGTTCCTTCCAAGACCATTTTTCAGCCCTGCAAGCGCATGTCCTTCATGTCACTCTGTGTCATTGCTTATCTTTGGACTGGTATCTCCATTATGTGCTGGTGGTCATGGATGCAGAGCTGTGCTACCCACCTGATGGGTCTGGCACATACTAGCATTTGAAATGCTCATGTGCTATAATGAGGCAGAGAAATATATTTTAGTAGCGAAAATGGTTTCCCAGGCTGCAGTGGAGTGGATTTAAGGAGTTGACCTATCTGTCATTTATTCATGGTTGGTGATTCAACCTCATATCACCCTTAGTCAGATGGTTTGGGGTAAAGCGTTGTTGCAGTTAGCAGCCTCCTGTTAGGTTTTAATGGACTCTTCCTCAGCCATTTTGCTTTTCTTTACAGTTCAGTCTCTGGAACAACCAACTCCTGTTCCACAACACTGAACATGAGCAGGTACCCAGTAGTCACAGAAATAAATAACACAGAGCTTAACACAGGCAACTTTTGCTTCTAAACAGAAATTGTTTGTGCTAAAGAAAAGGGGAGTCACACCTGGGGAAGGAAGGTGTTTGCCTTGCAGAAAGCACTCTCGGCCTGTCCTCTGAACAAGGACCATCTTGGTCCTCCCCTTGGCTGATGGAGCAGATCTGGGCTCTCCCACTTGACCCTCCATGGCCATGGAGCAGGTCACACACATTCCTCCTGTTGAGAATCACCTGGGTTTTCAGCTGCATCTGATCTCATGCACAATCCACTGGAATATGTAAGAAAAAACAGTCAGTTTTGGCTCCTCTGTTATCACTTCTCCCCTTTCTCCACCAGGTTCTCCCAGAACTTCAGAGGTAATATCGTAAAGTGGCAATTACTCGATATCTGAGGAATTCCTGGAAATGATAAATGAACAGTCCCCAACATGTTTAAGTACCAAGAGACTGTAGTTCAAGCCCTGCTAGGGAAATAGGTCTGCTTTATTAGAACTTGCTGCTTTAGGGTGTCATCACTGTGACAGAATCTTTAAACAAACATAAACTGAAATACAGAGAAATAACAGTTATTGATTCTCCACCTACACGGCTTTATGTATTTTGAAAAATATTGGCAGACTTTTAGCTCCTTCATATTTTCTAGGTTTTTATTTGAACCTTTTTTGTTGTTGTTATAGGACTCAGAGAGCCTTTTTTAGAATTAGTTAAGAACCTCCTTACACGTGGAACTCGTAACACTTTTTCTTTTTTTTTTTTTTTTCCCCTTTTTTTTGCGTCCAGCCCTTGTTGGACATTGAGCCTCAGCCCTCTGCAGCTAAAATCAAAGATTCACATGTAGCTGAACTCAGCTGGCAGGAACAGGTTGGGGTTCAAGTCTCAGTTTTCCCATAAGCGATAAAAATGCTCTACAAGTCCATAATAGTACATTATTGTGATGTGCATTATTGTCTGCCTGACTAAAAAGGAATATTGTAAAAGGAGTGGGGCTTTTTTGATCCCTTGTACCTAACGCACACTCACTATAGAATAAGTCTTTATATCACAAGAATTGATTAAGAAACAGGCAACAGGAAGATATATTTCTTTGATGTATCTATGCAGTAGTGATCCACAGTGTCAGTTCCCATGTTTTCATTTTCTTTTGCTAACAAGTCAATTGGATGAGAGATTTTTTTTTTTTATTGATGAGTTACGGTTTTGAGATTTGATTTTCTTCAGATATCTTTAAAACAGTTTTATTATTCTGTTTTATTTTTCTATTTGTTATGTTACTATCATGTTTATATTGTGAAAAAAACTTACGTGGAGGAAAAAAGTACATTGCAACAAGATATTTTATAAGAAAACGGTATTTTACTGTCTAAGGTATAAAGATTTTTACTTTAAACATTTTCAATTTGAGCTCATTCAGATGAGGGAGTTGGAAAAGCACTACGTGATTAGTGAAAAAGAAAACAAATTTGAACATTTTCAACCTGTTCTTCAAAAACAGCATCAGTTAATATTTTCGGTTGTTACTCCACAATAAATCATTTTGAAAGGAGCATTATCAAGGAGATCATGACCAGTCATAACAGAATAAAGCAGGGATTCTCTGTATAAATACCTGTCTCATGTTGTTTATTCCTATATCCCCACTTCTTTCTGTGGTTCAAGGTTTCTGTTAATAGGCTTTCTGAACTTTTAATAGAAGATAAGTTTATAGTTTTGCCGTCCTTCTGCACTGAGTTGTGCCTGTTCCGTGAGCGTTCCCAGTGAAACCATAGAGGAAAGTATTCCTTGCGGCACAGCAGAATAGGTCTGGCTTCATGAAACTGCTAATAATTTGGCTAGCAGAGTTATTTTATTATGTCTCTTACTTCCATTGCACTGTGAAGAATTTGGAGTAAAACATCTTAAAAGATTGGGATTTGAGGGTGGGGTGTAGTGGGATTTTTGGGGTAGAATGGATTAGGGATGGGACTGGATTTAGGATTTATACACTTTAGCAGTGTGCAATTATTGGCAGCATAATTATTACAATGGGAATGGTAGATTTTAAGCAAATATTATTGCAAGCAAAAAAAAAAAAATCCCTAGAACTCCCTAGAACTTCATGGATTTTTTTGAGAGGAACTGTGCTTGGTAATGGAGAGAATCCGGGGCTATTTGAGGATTCAAGCTGTAGTCAATAAAATGTTTCCTGAGGTTTTAATTGATAGTCAGGTTAGTTCAAAGCCTGAAACTCCCATGCTATGTCACTGACTTGAAGTTACAGAGAAAGGCTATCTGAAAATGGCTTACAATATGTGGCTGTTGTGTTCAAATTGGCAAAAAACCAGGATCTGTGACATCATTATGGAGTCATATAGGTCATAATGAAAATGTGGACAAAATCATGCACCCTGTGGTATTTGGAAAGGTCTCAAGAAATGCAGAGCAAGTTTACCAGCATTGCTTTTGCTTGAACAGCAGCATTTGAGCAAATATCACTTGAAATATAGGCCAGAAAATGGATTTAAATCAAATGAATTGAAAACTGATTTTTATACACTAATTTCACAAGTCCAACAATCAAAATGTGTTTGAATTTTTCCATTTGTATATATTATAATGAAGATAGATGATCATGCTCATGTGTGTTTTCTTTTTTTTCTTTAATCCCAAGAAAAAAAGGACGAGAAACTGATTTAAAAAAAAAAAAACCACTCTTGGCTCAGCAAAAGCAATGGTCGATGAAGGAATCAGTCATAAATTCTGTTGACTTTGACTTGGCTCAAGGTAGGACGAGTACTTTTTGTTCAGCTGTCAAATGCTTTCTGCAAAAGCTGCACAGCAAAACATTGAAAGGGAACGCGCCGCATGTGTACTCTCTAATGAAATGTGAATACAAGACACAAGTTTCTTGTGGTCTGTTCTGACAGTTCAGATAATTGAAAAGCTTATATCTGTTTTGAAAAACAATGTATACTGTGCATTAGGAGACTTAAAATTTCTAAGCAGGATGTTGTGGACTGAATGGCAGGGTTCATGATTGTCTGAGGAGGGGAAAATAACTAAACTAATACCTAAACTCAATGACATGGCATTTTATTCTATTTTAAAGAAGCTTGTGGTATTTTTACTACATATTGCATCCCTTGCTGTCCCACCTGTACCTTACTGCCATTTCTTAGCATTAACAAGAAGAAATTGCTGTAAGGTTGATTGGGTGATTACAGTGCAATGCTGTTGATCAAAAACACTTATGTCTTATTAATTACAGCCATCAGGCCATTTATATTTTACCCATCTAAAATCTTAGAGTTTATGGTGGTAGATATTAAACCTGCAGAGGATTAATTCTATGGCTAATAAAAACAAGCAAGAAGAAAACATCAGCTCTGGGCTCCCATGCACCGGCATTAATAGTCAATGCCAGCTGTTCTTGTCTGGGGAAGTATGAAAGTCCGGAAAGGTAGTGATATGAAAGAGCAGCAGGTAAAGGATAGTTGCTAAATAAGCTTTTTTGGTCTTTTCTTGTCCCAGTCTAAGTTTTAAAAGTGATATCAGAACAAGGGAAGAAGCATGATTAATTTTTAAGGGATGTTTCTTTTGGAAGATCATCTCAGGTCACTTAATCTGCCTTTGCGTTCTGGTGTGTTGGGTTTTTATATAATTTTTTATTTTTATTTTGTTGTTTTTGTTATTTTATTTTGCCAGCTTTATTTAGGGGAAAGAAAGAATGTGTTGCATGTGAAGGAGTTATTCTGTGATGGGAAGAGCAAGGCTTCAAAAGTCTGGATGTCAAGGAGAGTGGATGGCTTTGTTTTCATCATTCTCTAACAAAAAAAGAAATCGCTTGAACAGTTCGGCTTTTTAAGGTCACCTGGGGAAAAGTAACAGACTCAAATGTGCAATAGTGAAATTTTTATTTACCTAACTCACGTAGATGTAAGTTACTGTGGTTTATAAGTCCCTTGACAAGCACTTCCTGATTGCTGAGAAGCAATTTCAGGGTAAATGGTCAGTTATGAAGAGACAGCGTTTAGTATCCTGCACAATGCAAATAAAACTTAACGGCTAGATAGAAAATAGACTGTTTCTCCAGATGAAGAGCACTGAAAGGCTGATAGGTAGCTCATCAGAAATGCAACATTAGCCTCAGGCATTGAAGTAAAGCTTGTTCCCGCAACTGTTCAGTCAGATAATGTCCATATTTCAGAAAGAAATGTCTAGAGAACTAGAAGCAGAAAGAGAGCTTTCATTTTGTACCAAAATGTTTTTGGACACAGCACTCCGTATGTGGCCTCACCAGATTTCAGGAGAGGGGGAGGATCACCTCCCTTGACCTGCTGGTGATGCTCTTCCTACTGCAACCTGCGATGGCATTGACTTTCCTGAGCACAAGAGCTCATTCCTGCCTCGTGCTCAGCTTATCCACTGGGATCCACAAGGACTTGGGTGCAGAGCTGCTTTCCAGCACATCAGCCCCCAGCCTGTACTGGGCCGTGGGTTATTTCTCCCCAGGTGAGGGACTCTGTGTCTCCCTTTGAACTTCATGAGGCAGCATCGACACTTACATCATGCTGTTAACCCCTTTTGGTAGGAAGGGTTATAGAATTTGATGGAAGTTAAACCTGGAAGATTTTCTAGCAATTAAGTGGGATTTGATATAATTTTTAGGTCTTATAAAGTTTTATAGAGATTTAGATCACAAAAATGGAATTATATTTGAGGATTTAAAATTTCCTTTGAGAAATTTTGATTCTTACTTAATGTTCCCTAAGGCTCTCTTCATTTAGCTTCTGATGTATGCCCCAAATGAAACCAAAGATTTAGCACTGTTTTTTCAAGCCGGTTATATTCTGAAAATGGTTAAACTTGTAGATGTTATGTAGTTTGGGAGAAGAAAAGGAGGAAAAAGGAAAACTGCAGGTACTCTGGTAAAAGCAATAACTTTTGATTTGCAATAAAGTATATTGTGTAAAATTTTTTGTATTATTGGTTTCAAACTGGTAGGTTAGTGACTATTCACCTCATTTTTATCACCCCACAGGGAAAAATCATTGACAATTGAAGTATTTTGATTTGTAGTGTTTATATAGTCTGAGCGTGTATGCTTTTGAACAGAGAGCATTTGTTCTGTATATTACTAATGTCCTCGGGAACAGAAAATCCTCTCTGTGAGAGCTGACTAAACTTTTGGTTTTGTTTATCTTTATATCAGCTATTTAACTTTTTCCTATACAAATTCAGGATTCCATAGTCAAAACCGCTCTTTTCATATTTTTTAATTTTCTAATGTGTGAATTTAACAAATTCTGATTCAAGTATTTTGGATGCCTCAGATTATTCCACTTTCCTTTTTTAGCAAAGAGGCGTATTTACGGTTCTCAAAGTTGCAGCCTGAGCATGTGCAATCTAACTTGGCATGCAAACTGGAAAGGGCAAGTTTTGGAGTCTAAAAATGGGCCGGGCACAAGTGTTGTGAGATGTTTGCTCTTGGGCTCTGTGCTTCCCTCTCAGGTGGCCAAAGGGAAGTGAAGGAATTCATCTCTGTGGACCTGATGTAGGTTATGAGGCTTTTTATGGATAATTGCACATTCCTGCTAATCTGGTTAGCGTTGTTTACTGTGGCTTGTTGCTTTGTGTTTGCAGTACAAACTAGTTAAAATATCTTGCATAAGTTCCATCAAAGTAGAAGTTGCCTTTCTTTAAAATTTGTGTTCAGTTAAATCCAGAATGCTATTTTAAGGATTGTAAGTAGTTAGCCTTTTATGCATTTTTAGCAGACTTTTGTGTGTAGCTGAAGATGAATATTAGAGCTGTACACAGATGGATGTGTGTGGCACACTAAAGGATCTGCCCCAGCTGCAAAGTGGAATTCATCCATTTGAAACACTGCTTTGAAGTTAGGATGGGCTTAAAATTTATGCTTGGTTATTGTGACCAAGGTGGTGGGACGTGAGCGCTGTGGCTCCCTCCCTTTCCTCGGGCGCTCTCCTTGTCCGCCAGACTCCCAGGCAGTCGCTGCACGTACAGATACTGCACAACTGTATAAAAACTTCAGACATATTAAAGTTCAAAGCTTTTGAAAATTGGCCACCTTAATTTTTCGCCTTCATGGTTTTCAACCAGATTTCCAAGAGTTAAGAGTCCTTCTTAATATGGTGTTGAGAATCCCAATTTGAATCATTGATGCACAGAATATAGCATGAAGTAGCTTCGTATGCTCAGTTGCAGTCTAACTTTTACTTAGGTCTTAGGTGACAAATTTTGAATCTTGCCTTAGGTATATCTCTTCAGAAAATTATTCTATAGCACACTAAAGCAGCTCTGTGTGTTGGTGTGTGTTTGTGTTTTCTTCCATTTCCTCCAAGCAAAATGTTTGTTTTGGATCCACAGATTAGTTTTCCAAACTGTCTCTGAAATATCTAATATTTTTACAAAGCGCTAAGTGTACTTTAAATCTTCTATGATAGTTTTATCTCTCTTGGTTCATTCTTCTTGCACATTCTCAATTAGTAAATTGTGCTTAAATATCATTGATCTGCCTGTGGCATTCCCTGGCTAATGGTAGCACTAAGGTTTAAAAAGAACTTCTATGAAAACTTTCTCGACAAATTCTGTTTTATGCAACTATTAATGATGCAAAGAAGTTGTGATCCACTTTGGGGAAATGTATCTCATCAGGTGAGCTCTGTATTCACTAATTTGAAGGGGTTCCTCAAGAAAGAATACTCATGGTAAGAATTCTCTTATCATGCTCTGGTGACAGATAAAACAGGATCTGGTATTTCCACTATTAAGTAAAATTAGGTATGGCGGCTTTTTTATTTCCAATGCTTTAGTCTATGCACAGGAGTTTCTGAAAGAGATTCCCATGCATTTTCGTTACATTATGAAAGAAGTATTCCCTAAATAAAATTCTCAAAATAACTGGCAATTTGTAGGGTGAGTAAATGTAGTTGTAGTGTAGTGTAAATGATTAATTGTCATTGCCTTGAACATCTGTCTATTAAAAACTCTGGAGAAAATCTTTAATAAGAGAAAAGCAGAGAAGGGGAACAAAAACTCCCATAACTTTCTTGTAATAGCAAGACTACATTGAAATCGGACAGCCTTGATAATGCAGTTGTGTTGATGACACAATTGTATCCTGTGATCAGGAGTCCTGTTTGCATAATAAATGATACTGAAAGTTTCCCCTGTTTTCTTAAAATGATAACAAATCATGTGCTCATTTTTCCCAAGGGCAATGCATATGCCGGGGCATGAGAAGTGTGCAGGGCTCTCGCATGTGGACCTGCCCCAGGATGGCAGAGCTACAGCCTCCTCAAGAAGATATCAATTAACCCAAGGAACTGTCCAAGAAAACTTGGACTTGCCATTAGTTGTATCTGCTGTGAGTTTCTATCCACTCTACATCAACCACTTCACTGTGCATTCTTAGGGCTGACACATATAAAGGGTTTTCTTTTAACCACTAAATTCTTTTAGATATGTGTGCTATTTCATTAAAGGCAGTTAAAGAAATAAACATTGCAGGCTTCTGCTAAGATTGCAGTATAGCCAAAGCCTGCAGTGAACAAAATAATTGGGATAATGCATAAACTTTCGGATTAATTTTTTTCTACAACCCTGAATTAAACTGAATTTTCCCACAAACTCTAGTTATGAGATTTCTGCTTCTCAGTAATTTTCACCCAAAGGCTTGCTGAATGCTATCAGCTGTCTGCTTGTAACTGAATATATTAACACTGTATGTTGCAAACCCACTTGTGAAGAAAGAGCTAGACATTTATTTGCCTAAATACTTTATAAAGGTAGAAAATAAGTGCTTAAACCATTGGAAAAAGGGCTGCTTATTCTTAAAACATCTTGGATGCTAAAAATGCTTTTACTTAAACTCTAAAAAGCATGTAGCTGCATGCTACATTTAAGTTATGCCTGAGTTATAGTAATTGTAACTTGTAATAGTGCTTGTAATAATTTCATATCCCCAAAGACTGGGTGGATATGCACTTGGCCATTACACGGGCAAGTGTTCATGATAACACAGTTCTCACAGTGGAGTTTATACATCTTAGGAAACTATAGCTACAATTCTTTTCTTTTTATAAATCTTCTTAGAGTTTATTTTTTTCCCCTCAAATGAATTTTCTGTAAATTCTTTGGTAGGTTCTCATATAATACCATGGATCTGATCTGAGAGATAGAGGAGGATCTTTCTGTGGTTAAAAATAGATCAAAGTTTAGAGCTTGCCATAGAAAACCTTATCTTGGAGACTCTTTGTTATGTAACTTTAATAAGGGCTTCTCAACTAAAGTCTAAAGACTTTAAATGTTGAGTTGTTTGTGTTGACGCCAAGGCTAAAGGGAAAAAATAAATAATTTGAGTAACATGTGCATTATGAGACTGGCTGCCTAAATTACTCCTGTGGGATCACCTTGGGTCTGACCCAATCCCTCTGAGGTTGGGGAGCACTTCTGCATTGTCTTGAACATATAGGCTTAGTCTAAACCCCTCTCTTTAAAAGGGGGGGAAAACATCACTTTTAACTTGGTGATATTGCAATAGTTAGCTATTGAGAACAGCCTTTATTTCAGCATTTGGTAGGTTTGTAGCAAACCTTTGAACAATACTAGTACGTTTGTTGTTGGGGTTTTTGTTGTTGTTCTTGTTTTTGTTTTCAATAACAAATTGAATCTCCCTTAGAGAAGAAAAATGGCTTCACACCATGTCCTGAGGATTAATTAATGTCCTCAGTCTAATTACATGAGCCTGGAAGAAGGTCTGTCTCTAGCAGAGAAGTTGGCTGCTGAGCTCCCTTCTCCACTGCAGCCCCTGTGATAACCTCGGTGAGGCTTGGACCTGGCAGCTCCCCCATCTACAGCTTGTTGCATTGCAGGGGCTTCCAGACCCTTCCTCAACTCCTTTGCGTTCTACCAACTGCCTATCACTAAAATAATTCCCCACTTTCCCAGTTCCGGTGTCAGATAACGCCCTTAAAAGTCAAAGAAAGTTGATTCTACTACATTTTGGTAAAAGCTGCAGATTTTTAGTATTCTAGAACAGAAATAGGCTTATTTGGAAAACAGAATGGTTCAAGTGTGGAGCTCTAACCTCTTAAACCACAGCACCTAGTGAGCAAGCGGGGAATTTAGGGGAGAAGAGGCGTTAAAGGAAGAAGGTAAATGGCAAGCTGAGGCCTCTTCAAGGTTAGTGGGACTGGTTTGTAGTACTAGTAATCTCTATTTTGGTTGCTAAAAGTCCCTGTCTCACAAGGAGAAATTAAGCCTAAGGAACCATATGGAATTTAAATTTGGAGCTCTGGAGTTTTGCATGTAAATGCCTCATTACTGCCTGCCCCATCGGGTCAACAGCAGACAGCTTTGGGTCGAAATGCGTGTTTTTCCTTCCTTCCCCTTTTCTTCTTGTCACACCTACATTTTTCTCCTGACCTGACAAGGTAGCTTTGCCAAGCAATCTAAAAAGCTAACTGCTTTTCTATTGTGTTATGTCTAAATGCAAATTCATATGAAAACATGATTAAAAAAAGAAGTGCTAAAGAAGTCATAGTTAATTTATACTCTGCAGGCATGGCCGTAACACCTGATGAGATGCTGCTAACTATGTTCAAATGACGCTGCTGTAGCCTGAAAAGAAATTCGTGCACTTTAGCAGCACTTGACAATGGCTGCTTAACAACCCAGCTAATCAGGAGTGGATTATAGCAACAAAATTAATGAAGCACTAAAAGTCTTCAATGAATAATAGAGGATTTTCATTCTCTTGTGCTGTTATGTTTATTCATTTAAAAACAGTTTATGTAAGGACTGTATCCATATAATTATGTCTAATACTGGATTTATTTAAATATTATATAGGTATGGAAATCTAATTTTAAGGTTCTTCAGCCTTGAAACATTAAAGTCCAAGTGCATTTTTTTAGTCCATGTTTTGTACAGAATAAGGAGTTTGTGTGTGTACGTGTACATACAAATAGGAAATATTGTGCCTACACTAGGTTTTAGGATGTGAATAATTGTGTGTAAAACAGCTCATCTGGCTCCATTATTGGGCAGCTGTTCTTTTTCTATAGGGTTTATTTAATGCAATTTCTGGGCCTAGGTCCATAAGAGAAGCTAAACCTAGCTTTAGTTCAGTCTTTGTCCAAGCTGCCCTAAATTCAGGGGATTTGAGAGACAGGAGGATGCTGTAAAATGAATACACTGGTTGCTTTAACTGTTGCTGGCTTCAGTAAAGCAATATTAAGGTAGAGCACCTGCAGAAGTGACTCTTATCTCTTCTTTAGCCTGAGTTTGGCAAACGTGATGGAGCTCTCTGCTTTTTTCCTGCTTTATGAATCTTCTAGCTAGGAAGATTATTTGTCCCCACTGGCTGTGTGACTCTCTCAACGGAGATATCCACCCTGGATTTCACCTCTGCCAGCTCTTCTGGCTAAAGCACCGACAGCAGCTCCTTGCTAAGCCTGAGTTCACGTTTTCCCCTTCCCTGTTAAAGCTTTAGCTTTTGTTTGTTTGTTTGTTGCACTGTCTTGATATCCCTAGGGTGGGTAACTCCATGAAATGTTCACCAGAATATGAATGCAGGTACAAACAAAATATAGATGCAAGACTCCTCTGCTTTGTGAAAGCAGTTTGAATGTATATTCTGTACCAAAAGTCTCCATGTTAGCAATGCTGGCAGACGGTACTTTAATAAATCACAGTATATGAGAACAAAACCCTTTGGAGTTGGACTGAACCAGCAAATGAGTCTGTTCAAGAGTGTTGTATCAGAAGTGTCATTTCGTGTAAGTCACTTTTTTCTACATATTGTCGTTCCACTATTTTGTTCTGGTGTACTCTTGGACTCCTCATTGCTGATGTGGACAGGTTTATTTCTTGTTTCTTTTTCTTTTTTTCCTTTCTTTTTCTTCCTATGCTGCATGAGTAGGAGCAATTGGATGACTGTACTGTTCTGTATACCTTCATGTGGATGTAATAGTTACAGATTTGATCTGCGGAGTCTCTAATTATGATTAAAATGGTTAATGTGTTATTGTTTGCGGTAGCGAAGCAAAGGGAGCTGTTTTTACCTCTATACGTCTGGGATTACATTCAAAACCAAATCTCTGCGAAAAAGATGAAATTTCTGCTAGTGCAACTATGCCAAGTTGCATGAATACTTCTGAGGATATTCCTCTCTTTAGAAAAAGTGCTATTTATATTATCTGCTTTACATATTATATGTATCCTATGTGTTTGCATTTATGTGTACATAATTATTTGAAATGTGGTAAGAGCTGTCACAATCTAATCCCAGAAAGAACCAGAATATTATTTAAATCTCTGATTGCAGGCAAATTTCTACCTAGTATGCAGAGCCACCATAAAGGTAACCATCACATAGGTTCCAGGATAGGACTGATATGAGTGGTTCCTAGCCTTGCAATGCTTTTTTTGCACGTGGTTGAATTTCAACCCGAGCAGCCTAAATGCTGATCCCATCCTGATGTTTGATCAAGGGGCTGCAGCTGACTCTGATGTTGACTAATAAACAAACTAGCAGATGTTGGTACTGAAGGAATGATTTGATCTAAAGAGCAATACCAGTTGGTTTTCCAGGCTTTTTATTTCTTATGTCATGCAGAGATAAATACGGATATGGTGCTTAAATAATACCCTTCTGATGGAGAACAGATTATGAATACATACCTCAAAACAGAAATGCTTTTTATAATCTTGCTGGACATAGCATTTCTCTGATGTTTCGCATCTTGCCTCCCTACCTGAGGCGCTCTGCTGGAGTCAAAGTTATTTTGCAAAAAATGCATAAGCAAAATACCAACCAAGAAGCTTCTGTGCCTTTACTAGAACTCTTCTTTGGACTGTGTAATAAGAAGTAGCATCTTTCCCTTCTGATCAATATATGCATTAGGAATTTGCATTGTAAATCTGTGGTATTTGTGGGGATATCTTGCAGCTTTTTTTTTTTTTGACACCTGTGGGTAGGGTGTACTCTGGTACAGAATCCTGATTAATAAATGCGGGGAAAAATGCCATGTATGAAGCCTTACCCCAAGTAGCACTGGGATGTGGAGTGGCTTCTCAGGGCTTCTGCTTGAGCACTGCCAAGCATGTTAGATGTGTTGTCTTGTAACATGCGTGTCTCAGCCCTAATCCATCATGGCTTCTGCGGTCACCTATAGTTTTCTTCAAGGTTTTATGATATTTAATGTGCTTATCATTTCTTGTGCACCACCTTTTCCTATTTACCTTCTGTTCGAAACACAGACTCTGCCTGTCAAACCTTACCCCTTCTTTGAGCCTTCCCCTACTGCAATCCAGCACCTCTTGCTCAGGTTTGCTTTCATTTGTATAGGAAGCCAAATAAATATTTTATTTATTCTGAATTTTTCTCCTGGGATTTTTATTTTCCTTTTGAACCATGTGCAACACATTATTTCAAAGGATCTCTGGAAAGATCTGCAGCTGAATAGTGCTGCATGTTTTATGTGAATTTTAAACAGTGTCTGTGGTCTGCACAGGGAGAGCAATTCAATCATTTGTATGACTTAGCTGAAGGATGTCATACCCATATCTAACGTGTAGATAACTTTCAGTGAAGAGTAAAAGCTGGTTGTGTGTCTGATAGTCTACTCACATTTATGTTACTGGCGATTCCTACTTTACTCTAATGGGCAAGTGTCAAGAACAGAGTAAATATAGATTCATCTTTGCTTGCTTGAGACTCATTGTAAAATCTGGGTGAGCGTGTACAATAAGCCAGGCCAGGCTTTTCTTCTCAGCATTACTGAGAACAATGGAGAAGGAATAAATGTTCCTGCACAGTGTACCAAGCTGAAATATTAAGTCTCATCAAATCCTTGCCATTCTTGCTGAAACTCCCATCAAAGCTTTATTGAAATTAGCAATCTCGGATCAGGGGAAGAAAGTAATTGGATGGAAGAAGGAGAATGTGAAAATCCACTCGAATGCCCTGCAATGCTATGGAAAAAGATTGGAGTGTTCCCAAATAAAAGCAATCCTTTAGTGGTATAATTCAGAGTTTAAAAGGGAAATTTCATGTTTAGTCTAAATTACTTTATATATATATAAATGAAAGAGTGTATGGGTGTGTCCTGGAGCTTATCATTATACCTGAAAAATCTGCAGTTACAGAAATATCTTGTATTCATAGCACTGATTTCCAGTCTCCTAAGGCCTTTTGTAGACTTTCTTCAAACTTGGGTGGTTTCAGTGTTATCTTTTGTAGTTTCTGATTTATTTTTTGTTCTTTCCCCTCAGATGAGGATTGCGTCATTCAAATCCAGACAACTCTTCCAATTTGCTTCTATTAGAAAAATGCAAATAATTAGTTTTTATTATGCATTTTCCAAATCCTAGAAAGGGGGAAATTGGTCCAGGACATCAAGGAAGTTTTTTTTCCATTATGCGTTTCCTTTCCGGTTTTAAATTATCTGAACTCTATAGGTGATATATCTCTATCCAGTGCATTTCTATCTTGAAATATCCATACCAGCTCTAAATAAACTAGCTTACATTCTGTGGGAATGTAGTCATGTCAGAATTTCAACCTGCCCAGGATAAATACCTCTTGACTAGAGGAGCTAAAGCAGACAAACCCTTCGGATAACAGCGAGCCTATTTCTGGAAGCTTGGCTAAATCCTATATTCTGGATTGTGTTGTGTCCATCTTTCCCTCTCTCCCATACTCCCTCTCCCTGCCATGTTCTTATCTTCATTAGGATCTGTGGGAATACATACAGGGAAGACTGTAAGATGCTCTCTTACTGTAAAAAGAGATTGTGTGAATATTCAGATTGTTAGTATGTTTATTGAACTAAATAGTCTTTTATTATAATAAAAATATAGAAGAAGGATATGAATGTCTAATAATATCCATAGTATTTTTAAAATAACTTTGGAAACATTATTCCCCAGCATATTTATTTTGTGCAGCATTTGTGAAAATGCCTGGCTTTTGCTCATAATGAAATCAGTATAAATCCACAGAAGCTTGATTGAAATCAATACATTTGATTTGTCATTATTTTAATTAAGTTATTGAAGGCTTTCACCAGTGAAATGTAGAGATTATTAATTGATGTTTGTAATCTAAGCCATTATTTTTAGTTGTGGTGGTGTTGATTCACAATCGAAAGCAGAATGGTTTTATACATAGTAATAGCAGAACCATGAATAGATGGAAAAGGTTTCATTCCATTTTATATTCAATGTCTTCCCTCAGTTCGCTAGAATGTAAATGTTAATGCTGTAAATGTTAATACTAAAAACATAAAAGTTAATGTACAAAGGCATGTGGATATTGCAATAACATAGAGAAGACAGGGTAAAAGCTTTATTCTAGAGCTTAACAGCTGTATTTCAGCTGCAACAGCAAATCTAGACTCTTGCTAGAAGTACTGAGATTCACTAGCGATGGTTCCATCCTTCCAAGAAATTTTCCAAAAATTGCTGCAATGTTATCAGCAAACACCCAAGACAATATTTAAATGCAATTGCTTCAATATTTACTGTGTTTTCTATCCCTTATTCTCTTTTGATTGTCTTCTAGCCTCTAGAGCCCCACTTCGAGGTCTACCTCTGTATGCTGTCTCCAGTTCTACCTCAGCCTGTTGCTATTACCAATTTATCTTCTCTCGTGAAAGAAATCAGATTGATGGCAGATCAAACTAATTGCATAATGTTTCTGTCACAGCTTTTTGCATGTAAAATAGATATTCCTGTATTAACAGGAAACATTGAGAAAACACCTAAAATATCTAGAGAAATAGGAGTATAACTGTAGTCTCAATTATTTTGAAATGGCTATATGATATTTGCAGCCTGAATATATTTAGGAAAAATTGTCAAGGCTGAAATGCCCTAGCTGTTCTGTTGTTCTCTATGGCTTTTGCTAGAGATGTGACCTGAAGCCAAGCAGTGCTTCAGGTGGGAGAAGACCATCTGTACCTGGATCTGGAGGCAACGCCTCAACAAGGCACATAGTGATGGTCTCTGAATACAGAATCATATGTGAAATATGGGAAGCTATTTCTGAATTTTGAGAATTCCCCCACCTGAGAAGGAAAACTAAATCTGAGGCAAACAAAAATGAATGGCTCCTATAGCGAGGGACATGAGTAAAAGGAGTCTGTACTTGCATCTTCCCTCCATGTCTACCCCTGGGATTTCATTTCTACTAATCCCTGAGTCACTAGTATTGTTTTGGGTGCTAGACGACAGCTTTGGAGTGCTACATGAGGATGCCACTTTGATATAAAAATAAACAGGCACTATGTTGTTGCTAAACATTTAGTAAATGACAGAATTGTGGCAAATTGTTTTCTGAGAGAACCTGAGAATTTGTATTACTCGGTTTACATCATACTTTGGTTTAAGAAGACACTTTATTAGGTAGTGCAACCATGAACTGAACTAGCAAATATCCTTTGGAATTTCTTTATTCTCCCGTAAGTTTTCTTCTTGCCTATTTTGGAGAATTAATCTACAGTACCATAAATACAGAAAACTGAAAGAAGTCTTATTTTCAATTAGTTCGCTTTGAACAATCACCGTTTAATCTATGTTTTCTTATTTGGATTTTTCCTCTCTGAGAAGTTTCACTTACCTGAAAAAAAAAAAAAAGGTTATTTATGAGACTTTTTTTTTTTTTTTTTTTTTTTTTTTTTTTGCTGACAGACAGTTGAGGAGCCCATGCCAATTTGTTGTTTTTTTCTGAGGTGAAATATGAAGCGAGTACTGCTTCATCCTTGAGCTTGCAGTGTGACCTCTGCTCAGTTACTAGATGTCAGCAAGTTAAAATATATAATATGGACACATTAGATGTTAGGCAAATTCATCAGACAAGCTACGTTGATGAATTAAGAACAAGTTCTTTACACAAATCAAATTCTGAACCCATAAAAAACCACAGAAGGCCTTGAGAAGAAATGCATGAAGCAAACAGCTGCATATTTTATTTCCTTTATGCTCAAGCAAACCAGCCATGGAACATCAGCAGAAGCTCCTTGCAGGAGTAGCTGATGTGTAGAATAGGTTTGGAAGGCGAAGGAAGATAACCTGATGGTAGCTACAGACTTTGAAGGCCCTTTGGTTTGGAATTGTTTAGGAATAATGTAGGTTATATTAGCTCAGTGCATCATCAGAGAGCAAAGAGCCCTTGACTTTCAAACCCATAGGAATTCCAACAGCATTAGTTGCAGTTCTGATACTGTGCTGACTTGTGCTCCAAGAGTTGGGTTGTGGTAGTTGCTGTAGTTGTGAAAGGGCCTTTGAAAATGAAGGTTGCCTTGAAACATAAGATTTGATGGAAATTGGGGAAATTCTGTGATTTCTCAGTCTGGTCTGTAATGGTGACAGTTTGCTGCTCCAGAATAGCCAGGTGCCTGGAGGTTTAAAGTTCATACAAAAGCAAGGAACTGAATATGACCTTCCATTCCTATAAAATTTTATTAGAGAAGTAAAATAGTTTGGCTTTTGTTTTCTAAAATTCAAAATTTTGGTGCGCTACAGGTAGAAGTCTACACAAGGAATTTGTTTCCCCTCTAGAGATGATCTTTCAGGTGTTGTGTGCACCAAAAGCAAGTTTTATAAAAACAAACCCGAGTTAAAATTTCACACAGCTCTAGTATTCCAGGAGGAGACGGGGGGGAAAAAATATATATATATTTAAAACCAAGTTTGGTATGTCAGTTTTTATAAACTGAAGGGGGGAAAAAATGGGTAATTTAACTGATTTCATATTTTCTCACTGGCTCAGGTCTTAAACCTTTTAAGTGAAACTGGAGCAGCCTGGTGGTTTGGCAGCAAAACTAAACGAAACTTATTGATCCAGCCTGATTTAAGCATGAAATCCTATGTTATGAGCAATATAAACAGAATCTCAAACTTAGAGAAAAAGGAAGAAAAATGCTCATATAGGTTAGTACAAAGCAAAAAACAATTTTATTTTTTTGAAACACAGAGAAAAGCTATTCTAGTTGCTTATCCATGTAAAAACAAATTTCTAAGAAGTTGCCTTTAAGAAAAGGGAATAAGATTTCATAGATCTGGCAAATTAAGATTGAGCTGTCTGGTTAGTGATGTGTTTGCATTCTGTTTTATTTAGGCCAGTATAATCTTCCATAAATAAAATTCAATTAATTGCTGGTCTCAGACTAGTCAGATGCTGTATTCCATTTCCTAGCTGTGTGAGCTTTAATGACTAGTACTTGTGCAGAACATGCAAGGTCTTGTTGCCCTTGGCAATATTAAAAAAACCCAAATCATTTATGTGGATGATTTTTTTTTTAACTTTTTTTTTCAAGTAAATGAAATGGAGGAAAAAAATCCTTCAAAATTAGACTTCTCTCCAATGATTCAGCCAGTCTTTCTTAGGACTTTTGAGTTCTTCAATTAACATTTTAAGGCACTCCAGGGCAGATGACCTAGTGCATTTGTCTGCTATTTCATCATCGTGTTCCAAGTAAGGCCACTCTAGAGTGGCTGGCTCTACATTCCCTCTCCTACTTCTGGCATCCAACAACTGATGAATGATATAAACCCTAAAGTTAGCCCGTTTTAACGGATAGATTGCCACTTTTCAACTCTTGTCCTTCATACCTCTTCCAGAGCACAATAATGTTATCTGTGAGTTTGAAATATTCAAATAAAAAATAATGAACATTCTGAAATGGTAGGAAAATTTTATTTTTTTAGCCAAAAGCTGTGCTGCTTTTACCTTGGAACATTTTCAGAAGAGTTTAGTTGTGTTTGATATTTAGCCTCTGGATGAAATCTAACTGTAATGAAATCAGGGTATAACTTCAAATGCATTGAATCCAGGGTTTTGTAAAATGTTTGTATAGCAGTATAAAAGCCTTCCTCTCTCCCATGACAACGGGAACTAAGTTGATGGTTGACAGTGGAAGATTTTTTAGTAAAGCCTCTTTTCCTCTTTAGCAGTATACTCGGTTAACACACTTCTAATTAGCAAGCAAACAATTTTTTTTTCTGACTAGAGCACTGGAAATGAAGATCCCAATACTGTATAAAAACCAAGGGCATCTTCCACTTTCTGGTCTCACTTTCCCTGCTAGTGTTTCCAGACTGCAAAATACTTATCTTTAACCAAACTCTGCTTAACATTTCCCCTCTGAAATGAAGGCAGATATTGACCTATTTTCATGAATTCAGCCCAAGGAGATGGGATGAGGCAGGCCAGCTCCATCCTCCTCCTTTCTGTCCTACATTCCATGTCCTACCTCTGGCATCCAGCCATGCCCCCAACAAGCTCATTCAACTGATGCTAAAATAAAACACAGATGGTTTTTGTTTTAATGCTACTGAACTGACTCAGCCTGTGAGGGAAGGCAACAGGAGGGAGAGGAAGGACCACTGGATGAGGGAAGAGGGACATGGACACAAAAGGAAGGGGGAACAGCTCCTTCCTCCATCCTGGTGAGCCATCCGCTTCAGCTCTGCCTTGGAGCAGCTACTTTTAGATTTCATTTTGTTTCTTGTTTCCATTGTCGCCTGCTGCAGGGAAAGGGAATTTGCCCATGGTAGTAGACAAGTGGTCTTTGGAGCATTCGGAGTTTTTCTCTTAATCCTCATTTGCCTACCTTTGCCAGATGTTAGTCCCAGTTAGAGACTTTCAAGTGGGGAACGCACTTTTCAAATATCTTAAGTAAAGCCTTAGATGTCAACCTTTTTCAGAGGAGGCTTCTGCCCAGTCTCAAGAATTTTCAATAGCTCAGATTTCACTGTTTCAACAGTCTTTTTTTTTTCCCCCTCCTTTTCTTTTCTTTCTTTTTTTTTCTTTTTTTTTTTTCCGTCTACATTCTTCTGCATCTTCCTTTTGTGCTGCTGCCTTTCTTTTCCCTGACACTCCGATAGTAACCATCAGACAGAAACGGACATGTATTGGTTCTGTTAACTTTAGCTCAAGTTTTTACTCCCTGGCCTGATACACCTGCCCCTATTTTAATGAAAAATGCTTCATTTTGGTGGAACATCTGTCTGTATTGATTTCTGTAACCGCTTATATCCTGCAGTTTTCTCCATTCTTTTGTGTCTGATGCACACTGTGCAGGAACAGCTCTTAATCCTCAAATCCCCCTCCAACTCGAGCAGGTTACTAGGAGAGCTACTACCTACCAGCCATACGAATTGCATAAAACGACCCTCAAGCAGCAGGTAACCCTTGTGCCTTAAACTCTACCGTTTAAGTGACATTTAGTGGATAGTCCAGGTCCTTTCATTATCTTTCCCTGATGATGGGAGGGCTCCACGTGCACAAACCTTGCACTGACAGTAGTGAATGTTGCAGAACTGCTGAGCAGCTGTAGCACATACTGCCATGGAAAGGTAGGGCGACTGTTGGCTGCTCTTTTACAACCTCATCTCTTTTCTCACTAAGCATCACTATATTAATTCTCAGTCCCATACAGAGGAAAACAAAAAAGGGTCAAAGCAGTGGGAGCGATATAAAATTCTCGAATGCTGAGCACTAACCCTAAATCTAATAATCTGGTACTAACAACAGGCATAAATCACTCGCATCTGGAACAGTGGTTTCAAACCTCATTGCACTGTTATTAGGAACTATAAAAATAAAATGTGGAGTATTTGTTTCCTGGGGTGTTACGTAGGGCTTAGACATTTCTATCAAATATTACACAGCTGAAATCTGTGTAAAGCTTAATGAAGTCTCCATTTGTGGTGTCTGGTTCATCTGTGAAATAAGATCTATGGTAGTGTCTTCTTTTGTAGGGATATTGTGAGGAAAATGCATTAAAAGTGTGACCTATTCATATCATCCTATAATGTAAGAATGTGAGAAAACTCCATCAGGTGAATGCTTAAAAAAGATACCATCATTGGGCATCTCAGCTTGGATAAGTCGGAAAATACTAAAGGTCCCCAAAAGAAAATCTGTCATTAATAACGGGAGTTACCTGGCACAGGGAAAGTACTTGTGAGCCAGAGTCCCTGCAAATGAAGCTGAAGATTTATACCCTCTTCATCAGCATCTCTCTCCATGCAGCAGGGCGAAAGGCTCTCCCGCATCACCAAGGGCTTGATTAATGCCTTGTTAAGGAAGAAATGTGTGCGGATGACTGCAGAGAGAAAACTGCAGCACTCCAGGCCTCACACCCTTCTGGAAGGGTCTGTATTTCACTATGTGCCTCTTGCAAACTCTTCTGACACTTGGATACTGCGGTGAGGTGGGAATAGAGGAATCTATCCTGATGGATGTTCAAAACAAGTCACTGTCAAACCACTGCACACTGTCTAAATGAAAACCCCGACTGAGTGAGAGGTAGCCTGTGATTTTTCTCATGTATGATCATAGATCCAAATTCTGTTTAGCTTGCTGAGGACTGTATTGCTGGGAAAAAAATGCTGGGTTCGAATCTTTCCAAGCAAGGCAATGATAAATATGCATAGTGAGAGAGAAATCTTGATGTGAGGACAGGACTGACCACTAGGTATATACATATGCACTGCCATCACCAAATATACCTGACTTTTCTGACTTTGCCGTAGACACTGGAGTTTGGGAAGGCCTTTATACCATGTCATTCATTTTCTTTGACTTGCCAAGCCCTCGGTACCTTTATGGATCAGCAGATGCTGCCTTAAGGCACCTTCTCGTTAACTATTTTTTGACGTATATTTCAAACAGCTCTCTTCTGCAGAGCAATCTCCTTAATGCAGTGCAGACTGCCATATGCCAGGTGTCTGATTTCCATCTTGCATGAATTCAAAATTTAGGCAAAAGCTCTAAGTTTCTCACTGTTATGGCCACAGTTAAGTGGTACAGTTTCGTTAAAATAAGCTAAATTATGCCAAGCTGCCACAGTTTGGGGATCTAGTCTTTTGTTTGCATCAAATGGAAAGGCAAAGGGGAGGAAAAACTGTTAGTTTTTCTTTCTATAAAAAGACTAGAAGGAGTTTCAAACTACACAGTAACTGCAGTCTTCTGAGGAGACTGAGACATCACGCACAGCTTGAAATGTTTGTAGCCAAAGTAGCATTTGAATCTTCAAGCCAATTAAGTGTAATTATTGAATGAAAGGTAATACTTTTCTTCAACAATATGATGGTTAAATTTAAATTGGTTTTTAAATTAGAAGGTGACACCTACTGACTGTCAGTCAGTTAGGTGTTTATCTGAACACTGTTGGCATGAGAAATTTTTGAAATATATATAGTCCATGTAAATTCCTGAAGACTGAAGAGGTTTCTGAATTATATGCAGGGACACTAAATACACAGCACGCACGTGAGTAAATGAAAAATGAAAAAGTTTGCTTTACAGCAAATTTCCTGTTCTCTTAATAGATATTGATTAAAATCTTGTTTTTATTCTACTCTGTTAACTATCAAAATTAAACTTATAGACTAAGGTATCAGGAAAATGTTTAATGAAATAATTTGCCAATTTCCTATCCATTTATCTGTCTACTTTATCCATGGCTGAACTTCTTGACTTCATTTGAGTGTTTTTGCTACATAAAATCCACTAAGCTCCCAAGCCCCTTGAGCTAACGTTTCCTAGCAGATGAGCAGGTCACACAGACTCAAGGTGCAGTTTCACTCCTGTCTGGTCCTGCCCCACAGTATCTTGCCTATGTGGTCAGAGAGATACTGGAAGAGAGTCTCCTGATTTGAAATAGGACACCAATCTCTTTCCACCAGTTAAAAAGCTACCATTTTCAGTACGAATCTGCTTTTCCTTTACCAAATATAATAAAAAGGTTTATTAATACACAATTGCCAGTTTATAAAATACATACTTCATTTAATCAAATAGCAATTTAATGTTTTATTTTTTTTAAGTTGCATTATTATATCTTCTCAGTGATTTGATTTGCAAGTTGCTATAAATTTAAAAAATGAAGTATTCTTTAGATCTACTTGTGAAAAAACCTATCTGTAAATCTACCTTGAGATTTTTTTTTGGTGACAGCAAAAGAAGCATAAATTAATAGTTTCTGAAGGGTTCTTTTTGTAAGCAATTGCTAGTAGCTTTTATTTTGGCATTTATGGTAGAAAGGGATAAAAACAAAATGATGTGCAAAGGCATGTCAACACCTGCAATAAATATCTATTTTGAGAACAACTGACATACCAGCACTAAGATTTGATTTACAGGATGAAAGTCACCAGGTGACTTTGCTTTGCAGGTTTTAAAAGATATTTTTCTCAACTTAAAAGCACTGTCAATCTCTGCAGCAACCCTTTGCCATTAGGTTGGTGATAGGATGCTTGGGCAGGTAGCAACAGAGCTCAGCTGCCTGTGGGAAAGCTCCAGGTAATTCTGAAGCCTTGGCTGCTTTCTGTAAGTAGACATCAAGAGTACCTGCTCTCTTCCCAAAAACAGCTTTCTCATATTTTTTGGATCATGTGAGCACACGTTTTTATAGCAGTGAAACTGAATTGAGCTCCCAGCTCCCTGTTATCCCTGGCAATTCATGGAGCACGGGGTGTTCCGGAAGGCTGGCTGCCTGCAGAAAATGCCATACCCGACCATCAAAGCCCTTAAAAATGCCCTCATGCATTGGGAAAAGTGGCTCAGAATTCTGTGCTTAGGGAAATGTTTCTGTACTTTAATGAAATACCATGGAGCTTTTTCTCAGGGTTTTAAGGTGAAAATTAATGCACAAAACAACAATGCATCTGTAATGTTAATATGTCGCACGCAAAACTGGTTGTTTGCATATGCTTTTCCTGTAGGATATTTGCAAAAGTTGAAGTGCCTACTTGGCATGCAATTGCATGAAAATGCAGATATGCTTTTATTGCCTTTGTTCTCCCATTTCTATCGGAACAAAAATGTTAAAAACCTTTTTACTTTTCCTTTCTTTCTGTTTCTCAGTATGCAATTAGTAGCACTAAAAAATTATTTTCTATTTCTGCTAGCCTTTCCTTTTTTTTTGCTCTCTGACCTTCCAAGGAAATTACTATAGTGCTTCATCACACAAAGGAGAACACTTAAAACAATTATCTCAGAAATGTTTTATTTACTTTCCTTTTTAATATATTCAGCCTTTCACTGTTACAATTATTTAGACAAATGTTTCTGTTGCAGTAGAAGATAAAAAGGAATAAAGAGAGAGAAGGTGAAGCCCCAAGAACCACACAACCACTTAAAAAATACTTAAGGCATTAGGTACTCTGCTCAAGATTCATTTTAGACATTGGACTAAATCCTACTTTCAAGCACATATCAGTAGCTGTAACAGACTTTGACTTTGCTCAGATGTTAAGGGCAAAATTTGCTACAACGAGCAAATTGGTTTGGTAGATAACGTGCACAAGCATCTAGGAGAATAAGGTACAATTGCAACCTGACCTTAGCAATATTGGTACCTTATTCAGTCATCTAGCTGTGTTGTAGACTCTGCTGAAGACCTGTTACATGCCAAGAGAGCCGAGTGCCATGCAAAGCTAATATTTTGTTCCATCTGAAAACACTCAGGCTCTTACTTTAGTTAAGCCAAGGTAAAAACCCTTTCACTCTGCCTTCCTTGTGGAAGCCCAACAGGCTTTTGCAGCAGGTCTGGGGAGCAATGTGTTACAGCACACAGAGCTCTAAGAACAAAAACAGAAACTTCAGGTCATCTCCAGTGTCTACCAACAGGCTGTCAGTTAAATCCTGGTCCAAGCCCACTGCAGATATTGGCCACCTCCCCACCCCTGCTTAGTTCTGTGGGTACATTTAGGCAGGGATCGCAAGAAAGCTGCAGAGTAGATTGGGGAAGAACAAGGGAGCCTAAGCCCCCACGTCCACCACTTCATTACGTGGATGGGCTGCCCATGGATCTCTAGGATGGAAGCTCCTGATCAAGAAAAAGGAGGCAGAGACAGAAATCTAAGATTTTTTTTTTTTTTCACGGTAAGGTTGATCAAACACCGGAATGGGTTGGCCAGGGAGATTGTGGAGTCTAGAGACTGTCAAAATGTGTCCTGAATTGGCCCTGCTTTGAGCAGCACTTTGGATGAGATGACCTTCAGAGATCCCTCACAAATTAGGTTATTTTGTGATTCTATTAATGGCGTGAAATGACTTCAAGTTATACTTGATTGTCATGGTAATGGAATCTTCTTTTTCCTTATATGCCAGGAAAAAGCACGTTGTGGTTGAGTCTGATGCCTATTTGGCCCGCAATAGGTCTTTCGTGATGAAGTTTTATTGGGGAACTCGTACGAAGCCCTTGATAAGGGAGTATTAAAACTCTCTGCTTTTGGTTTCAGCTGAGGATTCAGCTACTTATGTGTATATTAAGTAATCTCCCTTAGTTACTCTCTTGTTTCTTGCAATGTTTATGCTCATACTGGGAGCATTTTGAACTCTGAGAGGGAAGTGCACGCAGATGTTTATCTGGTGGAGGTAGTGACTTGTTGATAAAATACTTTATTGCAGTTTTTCAAAATTATAAAATGTTGTTGACTTTGATATTGAGCAGCTCTGTCCTAGTTCTGACAGATAGTATTGCTATTGATTTTGTAATTGGAGCAAAATTACAAAATCTCTGAAGCATTCTGAACCTGATTAAAATGGGTATCTATAGCTCAGAACTAGCACAAATGGTTAATCTTAAAAGCTATGAGTTACTGAAACTACCTTGATTGCTCGAGATAGATCATGGGAACTATCAATGCTTCCTTAAAATTGTATTTATCCACAGAGAAATTCTGTCATTGCATATAAACTAAAATAATAATCATTTAATTATGTTTCTAGTATATTAAATTTGAAATTACTTCTCAGTCTTTTTCTGCATGTGCCTTGTAATAATTGGCAATGGTAATAGAAACACTTCCCTGTGTTCTTTTACAAGCTGCAGTCAGACATCTCTGTTCCTTCCAGAGGTAGTGAATTAAAGTATCAAAGCACAAAAAGCACTCTTGAGTTATAGCTTCAATAGCTGAGTTACCTTTCTAGATATTAAACTGCTGAAATGTGTCCACTTAAAAATGAGAGCAAAAATACAGAAGTTTAAAACAACATGGAAAAAAGTCTCCCACATCTCATTTTATTATTCAGATCCTTTGTAAAGAGCTATTTCTACTAGAGCCCAAAAATACAGTGAAACAAAAATGACTAGTAGAAGAGAGAGGTTTGTTTTGGTCTGGTTTTTGTTTTTTTCTCCTTTAAGTTGCTATTTTTTTAGTTCTGTCTGAATTTCTTCAAAACTGTTAGCTCTGTGGTGACAAACCTGGTGCAACTAGGACTGCCAGGACCGGGAGCAACGTGCTCGCTGCTCTGCCCCAGCTCCAGCCTCCCAAGTACCCAGCACAGACTTCACTCCAAATGTCCTCCTGTCCCTGTTAGATGGCCATCCCTAATGCTTAATCATTAGAGCTATTTTCTCTCTCTACTGTAATTGCTGCAGAGGGTGTTTTCTCACTTTTGATGAATTTGGGTACCAGGATTTCCTTCTCCAACAGCATGTCAAGGTGTTTTAGAACAGCAGCTCTGTTCAAACACAGGAATGACTTATATAAATCAATTTTAGAGGAATCAAACTCATCTATAAGCTTAAATAATTAAAATCATTTCTGATTTTGAAAATTGTTGTGTATCTGGGTACTATCAGCCACTGGTTGCTCCAGTGAGAACATGAACCATATTTTCATGTTAATAAAAATAAAAAAATCAGTGTTTTATAGGAATGTCTTTTCCACAACAGATATTGTAATGTGTGACTGGTAGTTCTACAGGGTAAGAAATGGGATATTTGAGATTAAACTGGAGCAGTAGCACAAAGGAATTAGGAACTGCTTAACTAGGTACTTTTAGACTGGTTATCATGGGAAGGATTTCCAGGTAGTATTACACAAGTTGCTCTACTTCTTGTCTTGCTACCTTTAGTGCTTGTCATATTTTTTTGCCAAGTTAATGTTCAGATTTTGTGCTCATCAAAGTAAGCCTTCTTATCTTGGGCATTGACAAATAGATAATTCTTGCCAGTTTCACAGAAATCAAGGAAATAGGAAAGGAAGGAAACTGGATATTTCAAGAGACTGAAGTTTTGCGTGGCCCATGACTGAACATTGACTGGCATGTTAATGAAGTTGGCAGTTGGACAATCCAAATCACATTCAATTCTAAAATAAAAATACCCAAGTAACATTCACTGAACTACCAGCATGTGATGAATGTTTTTTATAAGCAGTGCTGAAATGTGAAGACAATGATTTCTCAGAGCTCATAAAGAAGGGATATAAAAAGCAAACAGCAATATCTCAGTTAGCAGAGACGTAGTAGATCGAAGGTATCTAGTCTTGGAGGCAAAACAGACAAACAGCCGGTCCTGTCGCACTCCCATCGCCTGTATAAAATGTTGCTGCTTGGTTTGTTGTGCGTGGGTGTCCTGACACCCCTACAACAGCTCCAGGAGAGGCATTGGGTGAGGCGGCTTCCAGGGCTGCTGCTGGAGCTGCTGCTCCTGCCACCTCTAAAACAATTCTTGGACCTCGTTCAGGAGCCAGATCTGCAGCCACTGTTTTCTCCTCACAAAATCAAGAATCATTTCTAGAACTCTTCCTCAAGCCACTTCGGAACTTTATGTAAAAAGAATTATGATTTAAACTTGTTATTTCAGGAGTGAGGTGGCTGTCCTGGAGAAGTAGATGAGGGACAAATTACTTTCTTGATTTTACTGATTATTTGAATTTCTATTATTTCAAATGCTGCTAGATTTTGGCATAAGAGGTCAAGAAATTAATGATGGAAAGGGAGGAAGTAGCAGAAATCTACTAAAGTGATCAGTAATCTATAGACCTCAAATTCATGAAAGGTTAATTTTACTTATATATTTCCTAATAATCTTTTGTGGAAAATTACAAAATGGTTGATCTGAATTGGAATGATTTTTCCTTTATTTTTCTAAATATTAATTATAATTCAAAATCAAAAGCCTTGGTACTGTCAGTGCAGCAAGAACAGCCTCCCATGCTAGTTCACTTTGATGGGTGGCTGCCAATGACTGTGCCTTACATTGCAAATCCCATCAATTACACAAAACTGCTATTGTCAAAACAATTCAGGCTCTCCTGTGATAATCGGATAATTGAGACTATAGTGAACTACCACCAATTGCTAAATTAATTTGTGAAGCAGTTTTAAGTAACAAATAGATGAGAGAAAGTCGCAATCTGATTATAGATATTGCAGAAGTAAGAAACTAGATTAAATTCATTGGATAAATTATTCATGAACATTTTCTCAGCAATACAACCACCATCCCAGAGGAATACATAATGCAAAGCTCCAAAGAGGAATTGGAGGACCTTGCCTTCATTTCTAGTAAGAAGTTGCAGTTTTCTTGGACAACTCCTTGAAATCGTTCCAGTCCCAGTTCAGCGTGCCAAAGGCAGCAGAATCGAGGGCTCTAGAATGATAAAAAGGATGGGCCTGGGAATTGGATCTCTTGATGCTTTTGGCCCTCTGCCACTGGCTGTTTTTGGTCTTGGACAAATTTCACAGCATTTTTGCTTAAGTCTCCTATTGGGGGGGGGGGGAATCAGAATGCTTAGAGTACAAAATAAATAAGTGTTTAGTAAAGCTGTTGGACAATCTTGAATTTCTGAGGCAGTGTGAAAATAGAGAAAAGATATTTTGGGTTCTTTCTCCACATATGATTGATCACTTAGGTCAAGCTTGGACAGGAGGACAAAAAAAAGCAAGCAATATATTTGTTCTCTGTGGCATTGTGCACAGGCTGTTGGCTCAATTGGATAAGCATTTGGCTTTATTTTGAGCATGCAGTCATTCCAATTCAGCTAAAGATTTCAGGATTATGCATGTGTGTTTTGAGCAGCCTGCAGATTTACCAGTGATTTACCATTTCTACCTCAAAAATTTAGGAAATTATTGAGAGGAATATGTGGGAATATCTTGGGAATACCTATTCAAAAAGTCTCTAAGATACAACTGTAAAGTCAGGTGAAATATTGCTCTGAAATTTGTTCATCAGAGAAGTTGTTCTTAATATTTATTTCCTTCATCCTATTTTAGATTCACTTTTTTTTTGAGAAAGAGAGATAGATGATGATAAGAATTGTCTATTAAAAGATATGTTGAATAGAATAAGAATTAACATTGTGCTTTACCTAACATTAGCATCCTAGAGCATTGGATTGAGAATGATACTGAAACACGGGAATTAGGCTGTCAAAGGAACTTTTTCTCTTTTGTTGCTTTCATCTACAGCTAGTAGTAATTATCAAATAATGGATTAGCTGGACTTCTGTGGTTTTTTTAAAATATGCAGTCAAACACGTATTTTAAAGGTATTCATTTTACTGCAGAAATGAACTGATAATTTTAAAAGATGCTGTAGGCTAATGTAGATTAGAGTAGTTTTTGAAGAGTGCTAGAATAATCCTTCCAAATAACCCAGAGACGGTGCTACCAGGACGTGCAGGACAGCATGCTAAAATTCTAGTAGAATGGTGCCTTGCAGCATCTGCAAAAGACACTGTAACAGCACATGTCAGTTTGGGGGCACCTGTGCACGTTCACTCATGAAGTGCACCTTCGGGTTACCGAGTTATACCTGTGTCTTTATATGGGTGTGATTTTTATATGGGTGTGATATGGGTGGGATTTCTTTGAATTTTGATTTCTGCCAAAAGCTCCTGCTGTTTCAACTGCAGTATTGTCTGCAAAACATAAACTCGTATTAATTTAATACTGCAAAACAGTGAGGCAACTTTGTGCATTTTGTGCTCTGCGTGTTTGTAGCTGTACTAATGTTGGAATAGATTCTCCCCAGTTTGCTAGACCATGTTTGCACCAGGCGGTGCAGCACCCCTCTGCTAGGGCTGTTACCCAGACTGTCCGGGCCTTGCTGCTATGATGCCCTTCCCATGTTCTCTCCAGAGCTCTGCCTGTGCCTTGGATAGCATTTCCCTTTATATTTTTTGATTTTTAGGTTGTTTAAGATATTTTTGATTTAATTGTATCTATTTCTTATTGCACATGCTGTATAGTGCAATTTATAATCAGGTTAGACTGGAAGTTCGGAGTTTAATTTCCCATCTTTCACAAGCCACCTAGCTGGAAGCTTATGATAAAGGCCCTTATTTCCTCCCCACCTGACTTCTGTGTTAGTGACAGGCATTTCATGCATGTAGTTTGTTACAATATTTAAACATAGTAATTAATGAAATATATGATATAAATACTGGAATGAGCTGTATGTTTTCCTCTATGGATGGTGTGGAGCTTCAGGCTCCTGTTCTGGGTGCAGATGTGGAGACAGTTTATAGAAAACAACGGTCTCTGTCTGCATTAATAGAGTCCATTGGATGAATAATAGTTCTTTAAAAATCCCATTATATCACCCTGACCTCCTCTAAAGAGTTTGGAGTAGAGATGGAAATTTCACTTAGTCCTTTTACTATAAGGCTGCCACACAGCCTGTCAATCATATTTCTTTTTCCTTTCTTTAGGCAGGCATGTGTGCTCTCTTTTCTTAAATGCTTAAGTAATACTTATTTATTTTTTTAAAGAAGGTATGGGTACAGCTGTGATTAGAATAAAGACAGACTCACTTCTGGGATTTAAGAAATGATTCTTAAAGCTTATCAGAAATGCTTGGGAAGAAGCCTCTGACTGAGAGATCTTATGAAAACAAATTGCTTATATCTACTGTCCCAGACCCAAGGTTAATTACTGTAATGTAGAACAGACTGAGTAAAATGTTGCGTATAGATCTCCTCAGTTAACCCCTTTTATAGAAAGGAAACTTTCTGCAATAAACATTAGACCATCTAGTCATTTCAATAGCAGTCATTTTACGTCAGTGGAATATTGGAAGGGACTGTGAAATAACCTTCCAAGGAATGCCATAAATACGGAGAGAAAATGGTGAAATTGAGGGTTAACAAGAATCTTGCAGTATAAGACAGATGGATAATGGAAAATAGCACAGGCCAGATATTTATAGGACAACCTTTGATTTTCTGTGCAGAGTTTTGCATACTCAAACACAATCCCTTGCGTGTGATTGATTATCTGGGAGTGTATGAAGTCACCTGCCAGCAGTAGTTGTCTAAAATGCATCTAGGAATGCATTAAAGGAGTATGCAGTGAGTAACTAAACTGTGGAACCACCAGAAATTCATCGGAGGCAAAATAGGGGCAACTAAATGGTTAACAGGCCAGTCAGGAGCTATAACTGAAGGTGTGAAAAGACTTCAGAAGACCTATGGGCTGTCACAGATCAGGGATTAAGCCATCCCCCTCGCAACATGGAAAGGTATCGTATGGAGCAGGCAGCTCAACATCTATTTCTCTTTGCACTCTGCTGTGGCCACTGTTGTAGGTGGCCTTAGCAGGAGATGTCCTCTCCTGCACTTTCACATCTATGGACTATAAACGGTTCTGATTTTGCAGCACTGCAGAAAGTCAGACTGAAAATAAGAATAACGTTCCGAGTTGCCTGCAGCAGAGAATATAAGGGAGAAGGAGTTATTATATCTGTTATTGTCAGAGTGGCTCAACTGGCAACAATATTGCTTCCAAACTGGTAGTTTTGGGGTTATATCACAGCCGATATATCACTATATCACAACTGGTCCTGAACTGCAAAAGTGGAGGTTTTCTCTCTCTCTTCTTAGAAACAGAGTTCACAGGTGATGGAAAAGCACTTCTGATTCTGTTAGTAGGTAGTACACATCTCCTCCTTCGCCAGTAAGACCTGAGCTGGTATTCCAATCGTGTATTCTTCTTCACTCATCTGTTTAGTCTTTTGCTTAAAAACCTCCTTCATTTACACCATCCATATTCTTTCCTTCTCCATTCAGTTCAATCCTGGGGTCCATGAGTAAAGTCCAGATTTTATAGCATAGGTCTTAAGCCAGGATTTTAGGCTCTTACAAGCTGGAGTAACTGGGCAATTCTTCAAATATGTTTAGGAATATGCTGATAATTTCAAAGCTGAGTGGTCTGAAATTCTGAAAATCAGAAAAAATAGTAGCTTTAATGTCAACCTTAAAGTACAAATTTTGTCAGTCCTTTTGAATTTAACAGCTTGACTTTAGGATATTAATTTGTTTTATCAAATAGATTGTAGAGAAAGAAAAAGCAGCTTTATGAAATCAAAAACTGTCAGTATGTCAATCTACTTTTAATGTTGTGCATTGTCAAAATACTGTATATAAAAGCCAGATATCTTCTTTCAGAATTTCATACTTAATATATAATATTTTGGCAGCATCAACACTTCCATATTTAGATGTTATGAATGGTGAATGTTAGCCCCATATATGCCAGCCTTGAGACCTGCAAGAGCAGGATTATCTTTGCTGTCAGTTGAGTTACCAGGTGAGTTGTGCATGCCTTGTATAACATAAGGGGGAAGCCTTCCTGAGGTCAAGGCAGACGTTTTAGGTCAGGCCATTACAGAACATTTTAAACAATTTTTTTTTTTCTTTTTTTTGGTCATGTTGCCCCCAAGAGCCAGCAGACATATTTTTTTCAGATGAAACTTCTTACTTGAAGAGTTATCATGTGTGTCGCCTGGCATAATAGCTTTTCAGTGGCTATAGTTCTTAGAACTGATTCCATGCAAATAATTAAATAGGTTTTTTCTTCTTCCTCTCTCAAGCAAACTTGAGTGGCAGTACCCAAGAGCAGATTTCAAGTGTTCTCAGAAGAGTGTATGTACTGTGCAAAGCAGCTCTTGATGGAAAATGAGCCCCTTTTCCCTGAAGAACTGAAAATTAAGAGATGTTCCTTTTCTTTGTATTGGAAATCTTGGAAAGTTGGAGCAGATGTGTTTTGCATGTATATAACACTTGCAATGAGAAAAAAAATCAGAGGAAACTTACTTTCCTGGGGAAAAATAATTTCGTTGAAAAGCAATTGCCTATTGAGAATAAAAAAGATTTTTTTTTGATGGGAAACTGACCGCCTATCAAAAATTGATCAGCTTTACCAGAGAGACTGAGCGAGAGAGAATTAGCAGAGAAGAGATAGGAAGCAGGAAAAGAAGGGGCATAGAGGCAAAGAAAAGATGCTTATCAAGACATTTCATTCCTTATCAGAATCATAGCTCTGCAACCACTTTACCTAAATGAGGATCAGTTTAGTTACAGTCGCTTTCCTCTTCTTGGGGTGACTAACTCTGTGCTGTAGCTGGGCTGAAGGGAGACCCTGGGACCTGTTCTGTGCTCTGGGTTACCGTGTATTTGCTCCAAGTTGGAGCCACGGTAAAGCACTGAAGTGAGTCAGCTCTTTTATTTTTGCTTTTTTAACTTCACCTGTCTTAAAGTAATAAAACACAGGCTAGGAAATGTTTGATTTGATTGAGTTTCATAGAAAATTCTGCTTACCTCCATTGTTTCTTTCAAGCCATTAACCACCGTTGTCATGTATCCCTGCCACTAAATAAGACTTCAGCTGCCAATCCCCAGCTAATTTATGGCAGAGAAATTTCTTTTTTTCCAAGAAAGACGCATATGTGTTTGAAAGAAATGACTTGTGTCTTGTACTCTTCTGACATCTCTCCTTGCTTGTATTTTCCTAGTTTATTTCTTCAACCAAGGAGTCAAAATAACAAAGACTCCATAGGGAAAGTTCAGCACGCTCTCCAGGAGTGTGATACAGAAAACAAAGTTGCATTGCTTAATTTCTGGGCATGCAAAGATGGGGTAGAAGTGGCAAGATGGAAATACATTGAGGTTCTTGTTTCTCTACTTTAACAGTACAGTCTCTCTCGGCTGGCACATGGCTAGGAAGGGCCCTTTTCCCTGCCTATCCCTTCACCTCCACCAGGACCTCCCACCAGTAGCACCTAAAATGTGTCTGCAAACCCATGAAGAACCTGAGAGCTCCCATCTGAGCAGACTGATTTCTAGATTTCCCAAGCTCACAAGTCAGAGGCAAAACTAATTAGTGTCACTGTACTGTAGACTCTTTCCTAATGAATCCCCCTCCTCTACAAATTAACCTCAAATGAAGCGAGTAACATATTTTGCAGACAGATTGTTAGTGGTGCTGTCTGGCATGCAGCACTCTAATAGTGTATTTCTTCACCGTTTCAACTGGAATGGCCCAAAGCCGTAGCAGGGAAAGAAAAATTAAGACACTGGCACCAACAGCTTTTCTGTAGCACAGCCAGCAACTGAGCGAGGGCCATAGCTGGGGTTTTTGCTTCACAGTTGTGTCATCAAAACATCTCCTGCTTGCTGCATAGCTGCATACTTGATACAAGCAGTGGTTCTTGCACAGCTAAGGATTGGCACTGTGTTTTACAGAGCAGTTTTCCAACCCCAAGTTGTCTTTTTTAAAGTTGCTTTTCAGACTATTTTTATTTTTGCCAATGAAAATGAAAGCACCTCACAAACAAAACGCTCACAACCACAAGCAACGTAAGGGAGGAGCACCTTGTGCTCCCTGGGCCACCTCTCCTGGTTTGAGTTCTGGTGTTCTTTTCACCCTCCAAGAAAACGTCAACAGCACATTTAAAAAAAAAAAAAAAAAAAAAATCCCTGTCCAGCAGAAAAATGAAGCCACTCCCAAGAGTTTTGCTCTCGCCAGGAAAAATATGGCACTTCTAGTGGATCGATAAAAGAGGATTTTGACAAATAATGAAATCAAAAAAATATATTTTTAATACATGTAATCATGAGCACTGCCCAAGAGAACATGCATGCCCTTCATAGAAGGGATGTGGGATGTTGTTGCTTTACTGGAGAAAAAGTCAGTGCCTGGAGACAGGAATAGGGAAAAGGCTTTAACCTGAGAGGCAGAGAAAGTCCAAGTGATGCGTCTCAAGATGAAATCAAAGTTATACTTGCAGGAAGGAAGAGGAGCACACACAGAAGAGAAAATCCATGAGACAGGAAGACAAATAGTGTGGTACAGAAAGGTAGAGACAGCGATATTGCAGATACATTTCTGCCCAGAAATTGTACTAGTCTCTTTAAAATGTCAAAAGCAGGTGTTTGTGTTTTTTGAAATACAAGCTAATGTGGGCATTCAGCACAATCTCTCCAGGTGTTGCAACAGTATGGGGCTTGGTCTTTCAGAAGCAATTATTGATGAACACATTGTGCAGCTAATGCACCTGACAGGTGCAAGAGCCATGTGGAAAAGGGAAAGGATGGATGTGAGATCAAGAGAAAGATTCCTGTTTTATCAGGGATTTCTTAAAGTCATAAGTCCTTCTTATTTGTCAGTACTACAGGCACAACAAGTGTAGTCTCCAAATCTACCTTCTTCCAAATATGGCTGTGAATATACATCCATAAGGTACGAAAATCTACCTTTCTTATAAGAAATGCAGATGAGCACAAGAAGATCTGTCATCACTGATAAGAAAGAACTGTTCCCTGTTGAACTGGACAGAAAAATTAATGGTCTTCATGGGAAGAGAGGGTGGAGCTTGCTCTTAGGGGCATGTTTTGCAGGGAATGGTGGTGTTCCATGCAAGTACCGAAATTTGGGCCATCAAATATTTAAATTCTTTCAGAATGAGAAGGCATTAGTCCCCTAATGTTGTGGTAGGGTCTTCATTACCCCCTTGCAATGTAGCTTGATTATAAATTCAGCCACCTCAGACTGGGATGTACCTGTGCTTGGTTGGTTATTTTTTCTTGTATGTAAATTCCATGTTGAACTTATTTTCCTCTAGTGAAAATGACTGAACACAGAGCAGGAAAATGAGGAATTAGATCCTAGGTATTGCCTATCAGAGAAGCCCTAATAATGTAGAAGTCTTTTGAAGAGCAATTAAGCTAGAACTATTTAGAGAAGGACGTTCTCCCCTAGAAAAACGAATGTTGAAGTACTTTTTTAATTTTTTGTTCGCTTGTTACTGCAATCTGTGTTTATTTGGACTTTATTATTTTTGACATTTGGAGCGCATGCAGATTTGATCTGACCTTCTACTTAAGTGAAAGTCCCATCTTTATTCATGTGAAGAAAGATCTCACATCTCTGGAAAAGTCTAAATTGTTCTTGCACTTCTTTTAACAGTAGAAGAATCTCTGGAGAAGATTAGTTTAGTACTAAGAAACCAAGAAAATTGCAGAATATGTCTTTGATTTTAGGCATTGTATCTGTTCTGCTGATAAGATTAAAAAATGACTCTATGCAACGAGCTGCTTTAGGTAGGGGAGCTTCTGTTTCACGATCTCCTCTGCTCCTGTTTGAATAACTCCTAAATTCCTCATTTTTACTGCCTGCAATTCTGAGTCTTCCTGAACTCTGAGCAAGGTACTGCATTTCTTAAAACATTAGAGCAAAAATTCCATGTGAAAAATTAGCTAGTTTGATTGAACTAAGGCTGAGTAATTATTAACATTAAACCAACGACTTGTGGGAGATACTATACTGAATAACATTAAAACAATTACTGTACTTATAGCTATTCCCAACGCAAATGTGCTCCTCTCAGCACAGATGGGCTACAAAAAGATACTCATATTTGTGCTAGACTAGGAAAGGTGGCGTTTATACTGATGAAAGTTACAGATACGCGGATTTTGTTCAATACAACATGAACTTGACATTCTACCCTGTGTCCTAAGACCAAAATGGAATATATCCATATTATATATCCATGTTTTAATGTCTGGAAGATACAAGCTCTTCTTTAGAGCTTATACCAAGGAAAATTCTTCCTGGTTTAAATTAAATTTCTGTAAATAGTAGGGCAGGAGTTCTGAGGGGTAGCATGACTGCACTGACAATTCAGTGCAGATCAGGATATACAGAAATTCCCAACTTTTGTGTATTTCTGTTAGTTGTTTGCCAATGCGCAGCTAGAAAACTACAGACAGTATTTTTAAACTATAGAATAAAGCTGACTCTGAGGTTCCTTGTAACTCTCTCTTGTGTTTTATCCTGTCCAGTTCCGTGGATAAGCTTAATTTTCCCCGTCTGGTTTGGATCTGGGGTTATCTGCCTGCACCCAACAGATGGGACCTCAGCAAATGCGAAGGGGATTTGCTGAATGTCACCATGCTGCTCACGAGGTGCCGTAGCCACTGCTGGAGGGTCAGGCCACCACGTTGCTGCAGTTTCCAAATTGCAGGTGACAGGGAGTGGTAATAAGTATTTTAATGAGCTGTGTAGTAGGCTGTGTAGAGCTTAGCAAAGATGAACTTCTGGGGAGTTATCTGCCTTCTAGAGTAAACGGAGTAAAACAGCATCCCCTGTAAAGCTCTACTCACACAGCCAGCATGAGCACTATTATAAAGCTCTCTTGGGTGCAGCCGTGTCATCTGCAGCTCTCTCAGGTGCTGCAGTGCAAATACACCTCACGCAAAGCTCAGTAAATTTTCTCTTTTGAAAATAATTACCAATACAAAGGTCATTAGAACGCAGTGATCTAACAGCATGCGTCATATTATGGATGTTTGTATTTATGACACAATTCTTGCTGGCATGGAGAAAAGAGCAATGAAGACGTGAAGTCTGCCCTTGGGTTTGTGGAAAAGTGGAATGGCAGCTCATTGCTCAGCAGCATCTGTTCAGCCTGTGCTTCCTAGAGCAGCTGGGTCTCCAGGGCTGTTTCTCTTTCTAGTGAGAGCTCCCAAAGTGCAGCTCATCTGCTTGCAGTTTGGAAAGACTTTGTGAAGGCTCTGCAGATGAATTCCACCTGTGGCTTTAGCCACAGTCTTTCTGGGACAGCAGTCCTTATGTGAGCACAGTACCTACTACTCTCCAGATAATTATTTGCTATCTGGATTGAGTCAGAATTCAAGATTTCTCTGCGGCTCCAAAATTGCCTATCATAATGCATGCTACAGCTCCCTCTCATCCCTGCCTGGGTCTCCTACAGAGCGTTCTAATCCCATGCTCTAATCAACCTTGATTAAAACATTGATTTAAGGCCTTTGATGGGAGACTCCAGCACACCTGCTTGTTCTGCCAGGGTGCTACTCCGCACACTGGTGCCTGGCAAAAACAGCAGCAGGGTGTAGTGAAGCCCCCCACATGCACTTTGACATTGGATATAATTGTAATGGCTCCTATACCGGCTCCTATACCAGCTCCTGCACTGCCTGTACCTTTGTGCCATTTGTGTAGCTAACTCTCCATATAAGTTGAACTTTTTCTTCCTCAACCACAAAAGAACAGATCAAACAATCCAATCAAACAATTATTTTCCCAAAATGATGGGAACAAGTTGGTTTTTTTTATCAGTTGTAGATTCCAGGGGCATTGCTCTGGCTAGTGATGGCACATACTAAGATACAATTAAATATAATAACATATTGTTCATGCTTTGCACAAGCTAGTATGACTCTTGGCATTACTGAAACAATATTTCTGGCAATAAGCAGTGCCAGGAGGTTATGGATGGTTAACTACCTTTCATGAACAGAGCAATCTTCTAGGATAATGACAATAACAGACTGATTTCAATGTAGAGCAAATTCAGTAAAACTGATTAAATAGAGATTGCCAGACTGTTTTCTGGTTTATGACTGGGCAAGGCTTCAACTGTGCCAAATGTGTTTTTCATTCTCATGTTACAAAATGATATGAAATCTGCTACTAGCATGGCAGAAGAAAATCAGTGCAAATAAATACAAAAAAATTTACAATTTTCCTTGAGTCATTCCTGTTTGATTACCTCAAGAAAGTATTTTCATGAAGTAAAATATATATATATATATATTAGGGATTCGTTATTTTAAAACCTCTTTATATATATATGTATATATTCCTGTTTTGGGGAGGAGGGAGTTTTTGTTTTGTTTTGTTTTTCTTCTGTATATAATAACTGTTTTTTAATTCCACTTAACCCAGATTCAGTTTTCTTCTGTGTTCAGTGCTGTTTGAGTTTGGTCTGGATTCTGGACGAAGGTCCTTTCTGACCTGATCTGCATGGTCTGCTCTTGGCTTCCCTTTTGCTTCTTCATACATGGCTTTAACTCAGACGTGTTGGCGTGAACATGATGCAGCCTGTGTGTTTAGGTGGAGTTACCTTGTGCTTGCCAATATATGCTCTTATTGCTGTGTTACCATGTGATGATGGATGCTAACAGGGTAAGCCACAGGTCAGGAAGATTCAGAAATTATATTCTCACCATAGAACCAAAATCTTCAGACTCACCAAGAAATAAAACATGCCTTTATTTTTCCCCCAAAAGGGAACACAAATAAGCTTTTCTCTTACTCCTATCACTTTCACCCAGGCCTTCATTTCATTATAGCATTTTCTTGCTACTTATCCTGGGAATAGGCTGAAGGCCATTAGGTATCTAAACCCCAACTTGTACGTGAACTTCATTACATCAGTGAGCTGGTAGCTACACACTGCACTTTGGGCTGGTGCTTCTTTGTTCTGAGATTCCTTTCAAGATGCAGGTCATTTAGTCAAGAATAGAGAATTAATACCTTTTGTTTTAATCAAATTATTTCTTTACAAATGAATATGAAATTCCATCTCCATTTTAATGTCAGTAGAATTTAATTAAATTTTACATCATTGGAGTTTTAATAAGAAGTTTTGCTCCTGTGTATTACTGAAGAAACAGACAACATGAGAAAGGCCTCAAAACCTATGATGAACAGAGTGAAGAGAAAAATAAATTCTGAAGAGTTCAAAAGAATGGTCAGATAAAGAACAACAGGCAGGGAAGTGATTAATAATAACATTATCAATTTTTATCATTGTATGCCATCATATGTCTCATATCTTTAATTAAAACTTAATTTTGTTTTCTATTTTACACTTGCACACATTTGATTAAACAACCTAAGAAAATTATCATGATTTGCTTTATCTTATAAGTACTAAGGGATGATGCATTGTTTTGTATTTGAGTATTTAAGCAGCTTCTTTTTAAAGCTGGAGACTGTTAAATGTGCCTCCTCTCTCTCTCTTACCTCTCAGCATACTACAGGAATATCATTCTATAAAACAAAACTGCAGAGATGTCATTTAAACCAACAATAAAACAAAAGGTTACCTGAATATACATGCAATATTTTGCTAAGCAAAGTAATTATTTTTGCCTATTCTAAATTGCAGGTAATGCATTAACTGCTCTAAGAATCGCTCTAGAAATGCTTTGTAGTCTGTTTGATATAGTGCAGGATGTTATTTTCCTTTGCCACTGAAGTACACAAGAAATTTTTAGACTAAGTGTGAGTGTAGCGTCTTTAGGAGGTTGCAACTTGGAGATATTGGTGATCAGGAATGAGGAATCAGAGGAGTCTTTTCCTGTCCCAGTGTGGCTAATGCACCGTGCCTTCAATGTGATGCTTTGCAGTTACATATATTCCAAATAGTAACAGGCTGGTGTTTGTGGGGGTCTGGCCAAGGAGGTTCATGGAGAAAAACAGGAAGGTTTTAATGTGAAATACAATTTAAGTAAGAAAAATCTGAGGGGGAGAAAAAAAAAACTCTCTCCTTTGTCCAGAGTTGGCTTCACACACAGTGCTCAATAAGTACTTCAGAAAAGTTGAAATCTTTGTGCCACAATTGAGATCTAAGTGGTCTGAAGAAATAACATGATTTCTTCAAGTATGTTGAGGTATTTACCACTTGGTGGAAGAAAATCCAGGCAATCCTCTGCTAGTGCTAAATTAATCTTTGAGAGGAGAGGAAAAAACGTTATGTTCTGAGAACAGTTTTCTGGCTCTCTTTTTTAGGTATGTTCTGAACTTAAGCTGAAGTAAGGACTTACTTAGGACTCTGCTTCGCACACCTGGTGCCCAAGGGACGTTCTCCCTTGACCTCAGTGGATGTCAGCTTCTGTTTTACAAGTATAGGACTGGAGTCAGTGGGACTATTCAGGTACTTAGAATTGGACAACTGCTTAAATAGTTGTAGAACAAAGATTTAAGGTATATGTCTATTATGACCATATAAAGAAAATATACTTCTTTTTAGTGTCATATAGTGTCAAATTGTATTAATAGCAGAAAACTTCACTGCCTATGTGTTTTCTCCTGCCAACTCAACCTAGCAATGTATAAAGCTAAACTGTTATTTAAGAAAGGTTAGAGAAGTTAAATAGACAAAAGAAAAATATTAACCTAGCAATAACTTCACTCCAGCAGTAAAGAGGTTGTCATTCTTCACTCCTGTTCTTTTGAAGTTGCCACTTGACAAATCATCAGCAAGAACAGTGCTGGTTTGCAGGTTTGTTGTTTTGCCTGGAGCTGCCAGCCCAGGCCATTGCTGATTGCAATCACCCAAAGGAAACAACAACAAGAGATAGTGTAGGGCTGCTTTGTTCTGTCATTATTTTCCCCTTGTACGGTTAGAAGTTGCACAGATTAGGCTGGTATCACTCCCAAGCCCTCAAAGGGCATGCAGCTGATAGGGGTGAGACCTATCAGATCTACTGGCCTTTGGAGAGCCACCCATTGCCAGCAAAAACAAAACAAAACCCACAGCTGCAATTGCTCTCAGGATGCTGCCGTGCAGCGGCATGTTGCCTCGCGTGCACTTGGGTGTTGAGACATGCTCTGAAGGCTGTATCTGGAGAGGCAAGAGAGACAGATGCCTGTGCCTAATCAAATAATCCTGACTTAGTTATTTCTCTAATGAAAGATCATACACGGCAATAAAATCAAGGCTCTGAGCTATAATGGGATAGTTGAATTAGAAATTGCTACTGAGGATTAATAGTTTTGAATTAAAGACAAACAAGCAAACTTCAAAATGAAGCTGACGTTCTCCAGAGGCAATCGCAGCGCGTACAGCAAAGGTCTGCAGCTATCGCTGGGAAGTGCTGTCGCTTCATCATTTGTGCAGGGCACATTTACTCTTTTGCATTTAGCCTTTCGAAGGTCCAATGAACAGACACTTTCTTAGAAAAGAAAAAGCATGTGTTTTCAGAGATAAAGAAACTCTATTTTGTGTGGTGTTTTTGTTGCTTGCTTGAACCTTTGGGGTTCTTCAGCCCTTGAAGTGGGTGTTTGCCCTTGACAACCCATTTGCACAGCCATGGGTTATCTGAACTGTGCAAGTCATTGCAAATTGACTATTATTCTTTTTCTGAAACTGTGTTTTCAAAGGATTTATGGCTTGCTTATTTCCACTGGCATGGGGACGTGACCAGGAGTAGTCCTGCTGGCTATGTTATATCCATTCCAAGTGTTATCCTTTTTGAAGCATAACAGGGATGGGCAGCCTGAAACTTTCAAAAGCGAAGTTTTTGTTTGTTTGTTTTGCCTTGTTTTTCTATAAAGAACAGTATTTCATCCCTATTGAAATTCATTTCCCCACAAACAGTATTTATATTGATCTAGGTTGACGCAAATGTATTCGATATCATGCATGGCCATATTGTAAAGATGTAAGCTTAACTCTGAAAACTTTTATAATTTATTTTGTGATGAATAGACTATCTGAAATCACTGTTATCCAAGCTGGAAGACAGATTGTATATATAAATGAGTATTGATGAAGAAAATGGAGCTATTTGAGGTGTGTCCCACTTTGGGTTTGAAATTCTGGCATCATTGAAGTCATTGGCAAAATGCTCATCAAATTCACTGAAAGAAAGATTTTATAGGCTTCCTCAGGCGTGTTTTCACCATGAGTTTTCATCTGCTAATGACTTGAAGCAACCTGAACGCAAGTGTGTGCTGAAAATGATGTTGGGGAGGTATCATAGACGCTCATGGCTGAAACAGCTTCTTAAACTAACAGCAGTGAAGGGGTGTCTTCTGGGTTGCCACTTAGCATCCAATAAAAAGCAGAAGAAGAAAGTCACCCTGGGTTTCTCCTGGCATGACACTATTTTCATGTCTTTTGGAGGGATAATGAACCACTCTTCATCCTAATTATTTCTGCCTTTTTAGCTGTTTGCTGTGTTTGGGTGTGCTTACAAAGACAAATTAAAGTAAAGGAGTTCCTTCATGAGCAAATGGATCCATCCTAGTGCATCTTCTGGCAAAGCAGCCGGAAAACAGCAGTTTAAGCTGCAGGAGGATTTGATGTAAATTCTGGCAACCTCTGGCTGCTCAATTTCTCCCCTTATGGAGGTGCTATTTAAAGCAGTTTGGGAGCATCAAGTTGCTCCCAGGCTCCCTGGTCTGGTGCCAGACACAGCTCAACAGAATCAGTGGCTTTGGCAAAACCGTTTAAATAACTGAGAGGCAATTAGCTGGGGTATTTTAATGGGAAGCTTTATCCTTTTTTTAATTAGGAAAAGGAAACTGAGCATCTGATTGAAGTCTGGCATTCCTGGAGCTCCCCTTTCCCCACGAGTCTTGTCCAGCCCAGTGTGTTTTGGCGCTATTTAGGAAACTCCACTCTAATAACATCTACCCAAAAAGGCAAGAGTTAGTCAAAAAGAAACTTAAGAGTTATGGGAATTTAGATTAATTCCCCTAGACAATGTAGGCTTCCTCAGAAGTGTTAAATATAAGTGTGTGCATACTATAATGTGTGCGTGTGTGTGCGCGCATATATATTATTTTAGCTTTCTCTACAACACAGTCGCATGTACTTTAACCTCTATCCATTTTTTGTAATGGCATCAGCAGACTGAAGTATTACTTGTAGCAACTATAAGGCAGAGGTTGCCTGAATGTGTTGTGTTTATGTAATACAGGGATCTGTTTGACATGGATTAACACTCATGTAAATACTTTGGATGTTTTCGTAATATTTTTTTCTTATTCTACATGCTGCTCTATGCAGCTTTTAGTGGATCTATCAGAAATGTTTACAAATCTCTTTCTGAAATAGTAACTTTTGATGTTTTACTTTTCTCATGAAGTATAGTTAGCCTTCTTTAGAATTCAGGATTTTAAGACTCTTTAATCCCTCTATAACTTGCACAGAGCTTGAAGCTAATAAACAAAATCTTTACTCTATGGTCTCTCTGAGCACACTTCTTTTTCTTTTTCCAAACATTTTTGCTCAGCGTAGGGGATGTGCTGTAGTAGAACAGCATAAGGAAAAGTCAATTTGATTATGTACTGCAGATGTGCAAAACAGTTTGAAAGAAATTGTAGAGGAGACGATAAAGATTTCATAGACCTGTAGAGCCTGGAGCTAAAGTTTTACTTCACTTTCATGGAGGTGACTTGTTTTAGAAATCGTGATCACCTTAACAACATGTGCAAGGTCGTGTCGCCTCTGGCTCAGCAGACTCCAAACCTATCTACCATAGTAGATAGGAATTGCCACCTAATCAGGTGAGATGCAGTTTAATTTAAAGGGATTAGTTCCTTTGGACAAGAACAGAAGCCAAAAGCCCCCCCAGAATGGCACTTTTGTTCTAGTTAAGGGCTGAAATGAAGTCTTCAGTCCCTAAGCTGTGAACTTTCCACTCTTATGGGGATCGAGTCCAGTGAAAGGATCAAATCTCACTGAATGGTTCTCTCTGCTAAATAACATCTTGGTTAGCAAAGCATTAATTTTATCAGTTGTACCAGAGCTTAATCTTAGAAGATGGTGTTAGTTTTTGTACTTACTGAGTACCACAATCTATAATTACTTCATTAGTAGCTACAGTATCAAGCACTTTACAAGATCAAAGACCAGCAGGGTTATCTCCTAGTTTCAAGCATCAAAAATAGAAACATAAAAAGTACTCGCTTAACCTCCCTGTGTTCCCACCTTTCAAGCTGATAAATGCTATTCCACCTAGATAACTTTCATTAATATTGAATCAGGAGACTTTATTATGTGTTATTATTTTATCTGGCTGCAGAACCGTGGGCATAAGCAGTGTTAGGAGATGTGCACTACCTTCCAAGGACTGCAAAGATGGGCTGGCTTAGGAAGGTATTCTTTAACCTACCTTACCTTTAGTATCATTTACAATAAATGATATTGTTCAGAACGATTGCCATAACACCCTTCACATTCTCGAATGCAAAGAGAAGTATTAGTAGTTGTGCTTCTTCTTTCAGAAGACTTGATTAAGAAAAAATACCTACAATTTTGAACTGTAAAGTCAAAGAACTTCAGTTAGAATAGGTTGAAATGAAACACTCCCTAAAAAAAAAAAATTTTCTGTCAAAATGATTTGCCAAATGCAAATGAGTGATTTTGTTCTAAGCTTTTATTGTCTAAATATATTATTACTATCTATATTATTTTCAATTAGTTCAACATTTCCACTGGAAAATCACTTGTACCTGGTTTCAGTATTGTTTGCCTTCCCGCTTCATCCAGTTACTTAAATCTTCAGTCACCAAGTTCAGCAGTATCTCTTTTTTTATTATTTTTTTTTCTGTCACTCAGCAAATGTTAGTCCATCTCAGCAGTGACCATGTCACATCTTCTCTATTTCCAAAATTCAGCTCCTTATGCTTTTAAAACTTAGAGCTTATTTGTTTGCTTTCTGGATCAGCCTGTGACTGTCATCGAGCTCTTTGTAGTACTGTTGTTCTCTCTTAAAATGTGTATGTCAGAACAGGATGGAGTATTCCAGGGCTTAAAAATACATTATTTGTAAGTCATTTTGTATTTTACAGATACAAGTGCTTGATGGAGAAGGAGTGTCATTCCTTTTCTTTTACTTGACATTTTTCTAGTCTATAAAAATCAGAATTTTAAGACGAGTTTCATTCTGTGTATCTTATTTAGTCCTTTTCCTGAGTCATTGGCTCTAAGGCAGGATTTCCTCTCCCGCGGGTGTGAATGGGGTTCCTGGCATGGTGTGGGGCCTGTGGCCAGCCTGGGTTTTTTGTGCCCTGCTGTGCAGGGATGTGGTTTTTATTACCTGGTTTTAATTATATTTAGTCTTTTCTTTCTTTCCTGCTGGCGTTGCAGATTAGGCCCAGTGCTATATCTAGTGATTAACTTGACTAAAACTAAATGATTTCCCGGGGACACCCCAAGAACTAGTGATCAGTCAGTTTTTCATCATTAATTAAAACAATGAAAGAAAAAGCATATTTTCACAGAATGTAATTAAAACGATGAAAAGAACAAAAACATTTATAAACACAATGTCTTGTCTTTCTTACCATTTAGCATTTATTCAAAATTCCTGAGTTAAATTAAAAAAATAAATCATAGGAACACATTTAGTTTAACTTCTGTACCTTATTTTCTATTCTCTAGAGCGTTTCCATCATGATTTTTTTTCAAGCGGTGATTCTCACAGAGCAGAGACAGTTTTAGAGGTAAGATACCTTCTCCCTGGATAAAAAACAAAAAGGCATTTTGGTTTCCTGAATTTTCAGAGATCTCAGGAGCAGGTTGGGACACAGGCCAGGGTAGCCCTTTGCCAGGGCAGGAAGGCTGAGCTCTGGCTGCAGCCTGCGCTTGCTCTGCAGCACTGATGTGTGGCTGTTGCTGTCTGTTCACAGCCAGTTGTCATTTGTGACACTGTAAATGGGACATGTGGCACTGGGATGTACAACGGGATTCTCACGTTTCTGTCGATTGCAAGTAGGATGGCGCAGGATACAAATACCTTTATTTTTTAGTATTTTTTCTAACATACACTACACTAAATTCTCTGTGGTGTGGAGACATTTTTATTACAAATCATTCTGGGAAAATATATTGAATTAACAAATAAGGATCTTCTTGTGTGTTGTATAAAGAGTTGCAGAGTTCTGCGTGTGTGGGGGACTGCACTTTTATTTTGAGTTACTTCATAATATGACATTAGTTCCAGGTCTTCAGTTTGAAAAGCACAGGAAGGTTTTTTTATTCCTACTATTCTGTTCTGAAGCGACAAAGCCTACCTGTGAGGGTGGCTAACGAATGGATTTCATGAAAGAACAGATAGTATCAATTCCCCTGGAGTTCTCATGATCTATAGTTTCATGTCAGTGTGGTTATTTTTATGGCATTATGTCATTGCACCTCTGTTTTAAATGGCCCTTGGAGCTGCACAACTAATGGACAGTTGCTAAAAGTCTTATTTTTCTTTTTGAGCAGAGGAAAAAGATTAAACGATAGCAGGGCAAAGGAGGAGCGTGTTGATAGTGAGATGGGGATGAGACACGATGGGAGCCAGGAGCTGCAGGTCCCTCGTCCCTCTATGTGCAGGATACATTCCCTGAACTCTTGGGAGAATTTGAGCTTTGTGAAATCACCTTTCAGGCTTAATCTTAGTGTGTTCCACTGGTCAGAGACCTTACTCTTATTGCAGTTACTTTCTTGCATGTGGCTTAATGGCGAGCAGATACAGCTAAGCCTCCCTCAATAACACTCTAATTACAACCAGTGGGGTTTCTCTCTTTATAGCAGTTTCTGTTTCCTTAATAGGTGGCATTATTAAATTAGATTTTATTCCCTTTTTTAATCAATTATAAATAGCTATTCCTAAGAAACAGGTTAACTAACAAATGAGGACATTATTATTTGCTGTCAGTGTGCATGAAAGTGGCTTTTTAACAAAGAGGATTTTGAAAAGTGTTCATGTAGTAACTTGTTTTCTTCATTAATATGAACTTGAGCTAGTCCATTCCTAACATATGATGAAAGAAAATGACTTGCACAGTAGATCTTTCATGGAGGTGGTTAGGTATTAGAGTTAAAACAGTTCTATAGTTGATTTCACTTTATTCAAAAAAAAAAAAAAAAAAAAAAAGTACATTGCAAACTTACATGTGCCAAATGCGTTTGTTTATTTAAAATCAAGAAAAGGAAATACAATTTCTTTTTCTTCCATGATGTCTCCCCACCCTTGCTTTGAAACAGTTAAATAATATTTTATTTTATATGCCTTTGGTATGTTATTTAGATAAAATGAGTAAACAAGGAAAGCACGAGTAAACTAATGTTTTTTTTCTTGTGTATGTTTGTTTTTTTTCTAATATTTGAAGTACAAGAGCTTATTCACAGCTCACTGGAGCAGTTTAGGGTGAGGGAAACGTGGGGACAGAAGTTCATGCGTGGCTTCCAGATCCCCATGACAATGTCAGCCCTCGCTGATTTGGGGCATGCAGCCTGTCCAATCAAGGAAATAATGGTCTTCATCTTCCTTTCTGCGAAGCCTAATTGATGACTCGGAAACACGCAAAATGTCATGTTCAGGTTGTTCCTGTGAGATGACGGGTGCAGCAGCTTCCCTGGTTTCTGCACTTGAAGGCAGTTGGCATCGTTTTAGCTGCTCCGAGATGTGGAGGGGAGGATCCCCTGTAAAGGGAGATGTTCCTTACTGGCTTAAGACACCAGTGACAACAAGCTTCTATCTCTAAATTTGTTGAAGATTGTGCTTAAACGATGCTAGTTGTGGCTGAGTCAGTGGTGGCCAATGGCACCAGCAACGTTTTGTTGGACAAGAGTTAGGGAAATGTTCCCTGTGAAATAGGGCGGGTTTTGTAACGCTGCTCCTGTCATACTTCTCCTTGGTGTTTCTGCATGTTCCCTCCTTCAAAACCCCTGTAGATTTATCCTCAGTCATGTTCCAGACAGGGGTGCCTTAGACTGAAAGCCAAAAGACAAGAGGAGTTGGTCAGGGGCTGTAGTAAGTCTACTGGTAACCTTGACCTGGCAGCAGCTTTCCCAGAGCCTCTTGTTCAAGTTGCTATGGTTTGTCTCAGGGTAAGTAAAACATGGTTTTGTGTGCATATATATGTATATACAAAAACACATAGTTATAATTAAATATAGAACTACATGTATATGTATATACTACAGGTACATTATATGCATATACAAATTTTTATATAATACACATCATTTAGGTATTTCTGAGCCTTGTCAGAACAATTACCCTTTTCTATTTTTTTACATGTTATATTTTAACTTTTTGTCAGATACATTACTCTAAAGCATTGAAAACTCCAAAACATTACTGGAAAGACCCAGGGAACACTGGTGTGATTAATTACTAATCGCAACCGTGGTTTTCAGGTGCTGCGTGCCATCCATTCCTGTGTATGCAAACAGAAGATGCAGGATTCAACCTTTCCCAAAACTGGGCTCCGTGACCCTGTAATGAATGATTGATGCAAAGACTTATTTCACCAAAGCACTGAATGTTGCCAGCCTACGATATGCTGCCTGGCTTCTTGGAGGGCTTAGGCAAAGCAAGAGGTTAATCGCATCATATTTCATTGTCAGAAAATATTTCAGCAAGGCTCCTTTGTAAGTAGAGTGTCGGTTAAAAGATTATCACCAAACTGTGAATTTTAAACAGTAATGCAGAAGAACAGTGTAAGGGTCAGGCTGGAGTACTTTTTTCCACTCCCCAAACCATGAAATTAAAAGCTTTATTCCAATTAGTTTAGAAAATGGCAGCTTCTAAGCAAAAGTCATGTAGGCTAATAGTGAAGCTTGTCAGGCTGTTTTATGTATTCCAAGCACACCTTCATGATTTCAAATATTTTCCCTCATAATACTGTGCAGTTCTCTCCCAAAGTCAAATACATCTTACCATGCTGCATACACACATGAATATTTGCGTCTTGCATACATAGCTAACTGATGGGTTTTATTTTTTTATATCCCGCTCAACTTTGAATTATGCACTGACTTTTGTGGGGGAAGGAAGATGGAGAAAAGGACTGTTTTTAAATGGTGAATTGGAAATGTAACTGGAATATGTCTCTTAAAAAAAATAGGTAATACCATACTAGTGTAATACGTATTATCTTGCATTCATCTTCCTATTGAGGATTGATTTTCATTAATTCACTACTCTTTCTGAGTTCGGATGGCCAACTTTTTGTTTGATTTTTGAAGAACAGACTCAGTGACGAATGAGCCACTTCAAAATGTTTCCTGTCTTTCTGGAAAAGTGAATCTCTCAGGGTAGAAAAACTACTAAATAAAAATAATTTTTTAAAAAAAGCCCAAAGATGATGAATTAATTCAAACTGATTGGAAAAAAGTAATTTCTGTTTAATGAGATTGTTTGAACTTTTGTGTATCTCCCTAACTACATTAGCTTTGCGTTCCACAGTGCATATGGGCTAGGGGGTGTTTAAGGTGCTGTAGATTTAGGGGAAAATAAAAGAAGTATAAACACACACATAGGTGCCGGCTCAACGGTATTTTCTGAGTCAAGGATTTATGTTGATGAATATGGAACTTGTTTACAAGCATTGAAAAATATGTGCATGAATTGGTCTTTCGAATTTCTTCTGCCGACTTTATGTTGACTTTATTTGATTGAGATTTATTTCTTGAATGTTCTGATGAATTTTTTGGCCTGAAGACGGAGACTTCCATTTTGAATAAAGCAGTGGTTCTATAAATAAACTCCATTAGCAGGGTAGGTCTTATACATATATATACTAGGCAAAATACGTTATTTTATGATTAATTTTAAAGCTCTAAAAATGTCATCACAAGATCTACAGATCAGGTATATTTCATTCTTTATTGAATGATTTAAGGAGAAATGCATTAATATTATGCAGAAAGTAATTGTAGGCTTGCCTTATAGCTCATTTACACCAATATCAAACAAATTCCATGACAAGTTAAACACTGTAGCCTTTAATCATAGGAAACTGCACAGCTCTTCAGCTGCATAAATTAGGAACAATTAACTAAAAACAAAATGAGTTACACACATGCAGCTCATTATTTTTAATTTGAAATTTTATTTATGCTGAAGTTGATTTCTATCTGATACACCAGATGCTGGTAGAAATAAAGGGAATAAAACACTGGCTCTGAAGTTAGACTAGTGTTTCACAGACAAGCAGGGCTGGAGCGAGTGCATTTTCATACTGACATCAAAGCTGAGCAGTGCCAGGTTTCCTCAGGTGATTTGTCCCCAGTGCCTCCTGATGAATGCACAAGCTTGCGGTTGCAAGCCAATGTGTGATGCTTTTGGTGCATGTCATAAAATCCCTTTACTTTCCCCATCTCTCCTCACTTTGTGATCATCTGCTCTGATGTCTCCGTCGTACCCGAGAGCACTTCTACACGCCTGAGTGGCTGGAAACTCTCTGTAGTCATCCTGCACTCACATGAAAGCCACAGAGGTAGTTCTGGGTTTGCTAAGCCTTGCTAGCCTCAGTGTTGGTGGGTTTGAAAGGCTTTCTGAGAGCGGAAAGTGTCTTTAGGGCTTGTGGCTGCACAGGCACATGTGAATGCAGAGCTACAACAGCAGCATCAGTGCAGAGCTGACATTATTTCCGAGTTATCTCAAGAGTCAAGTATTATCTATAGGAAATGTATGCCTAGGCACCCTATTTGAGTGCCAGTATTAAAATCTGTATTAAAATCACACTGCATCAGGGGTGTGCAACATGGCCAGGGTCCATGGGCCCAGGGTCAGTGCAAAACAGCCCCAGATGAGGTCAGGGCTGTGATGTCCATCACCTGGGCATCAGATACCTAGATGTTAGTCTGTGATCTCTACCTGGGAGCTGAGCTCTGCTCCATGGAAAGGATAGTGACCCAGGAGAGGAGGGTGAAAATGATGCACTTCAAGTGAGCAGAGCTCCACTGAGGAGATTAAAAACCTGACTGGAGGAGAAAAGACACTTACAGAAAATGAATGGCAGTGAAGCCTGTGCAGAGCATCTCCATTAACAGGCCAACTCTAAGAAAATCTCTAATGTATTCCCAGCTTTTTGGAACAGTTTTATTTATTCATTGGTTCATGCTGGATTATTCATAGTAGTGCCAGGGAAAATGGCCAAAGAAACCGGAGCAAGCAGTCAGGAGAGCGGCACGTCCTGCTGACCATCAGGGAGACCACGATGGTCCGTGAAACAGCTTGTTTCTTGTTTCTGTTCCCAGGATTTTCTGCAGTTTTATACTAGGCAACCCTTCAGCAAAGACCTCCGAATCTGTCCTGTGAATAACTTCTATGACAGTAATACATTACCAGCTTCTTCTCTGAAACAGTCCTTAACCTGAACACCGTGCCTGATAGGAAAAACTGACCTTAAATTGATTAGATTAGTTCTTCTGTACATGGTATTTGGTAGTCAGCTGATTTCTATCTACAAGACTGAGGTAACAGTTCCAGCTATCATTGATGCTATTTATTAAAGTTACCACATGCAGGTTTTCTCCTGCTTGTGTTGTCTCTTTTCAAAGACAGCACTTTGCAAGGATCAGCAGTTACCCATGCTGTTCCTGCTGCTTATTCAGATTCTATCTGTTGCAAAGTCTTTCTTTAAGCCTCTCATAATGTTCAGCTTCTCAACATTTTTATTTTTGAACAGGATTGTTTTGCCATTGTGTTAAAATTCATTGAGATATTACAGGAAAAAAAAAAACTTCATCTGGAATTATTATCAAAATTCAGGGCCCCAAATACCTTTGAGAAGTTAACAATGAAACTTTCAAAGATTTTTTTTTTCTTTTTAATCTGCTTTAAATTTTTTTGAAAAGTAATTTTGCATAGAATAATGGTGATTTAATTTGTCTATATAGAAACATAGAGCATTTGTCAGAAATGTCCCAGTTTTATGAATGCTTTAATTTTTATACACTCGCACACTTTAGCTAAAAATTGAGTTAATTTGAAAAAAAAAAAAAAAAAAAAAGTCAGCTCTCTGTGATTTTGACGCTTATTTCATCAGCCCCAAAAATGGATAGAGAAATCACAGCCTAGACAGGCTGCCCCAGCCTCCTGGCAAGATGCAAGGTTACCATTTCCATGTTTTCAATCTAGGAACTTTCTTACAAGCAATAAATCCATTTTTTTAAATATGTTTTAAGCAATGCATTACAAATCCTCTGTTAGCAGAACACTCTTTAGGGAGTGTTTCAGACCAATATATCTTTAACTAGCATCAGCTCAGAGGGTACTCATTGAGGGGGGAAAAAAAAAGTTAAGGACACTTATTTTCCAAAATTCTGTGTGTGTGGCAGGGAAGAGGGAGAGGTTTTTTTTTTTTTTTCTGTTTTTCTTTCTTCTTTTTTCTTTTTTTTTTTTTTTCTTTCCCTCTGTAACTTCAAAATCCAGGAATTCTGCAGTGGGACCTGTCCTGCTCTGTGTTGTAGCATGCAATAACATTGTACAACTGAAACCAGGCTGCTATGAATTATTCTGAGCTCCTGGAGCACAACCTGCTGTTTGTATCTGTCCCTCATTCTGGAGGGTGCCCCTGCCCCAGAGGAGGAGGAGGAGACGGTGGCAATGAATTGCTGCCCAAATCCTCATATGCTCCAACATCTGCAAGGCTGTTTTTAATTTGCTCATGTAGACTGTGATCCCTTCTGTTAGCAGCACAGGCAACAAATTGGTTGTGGCAAAAGTCACTCCTTCTGACTGATAGAGAAATAATCAACTCATTTTAAGTGACAGAAGAAATTTGAGTTTAAAGATGATCTGAGCAGGCACCAAAATATCCTTGTATTCATGAAACAACCCTAAGGAAAGGGAAAGAATTCAGAGGAGTGTGCAGAGCACAACTAAGTGAAGACCATTATTTTACAAAAAGAGAAAAAGGCTTTTTTTTTTTTTTTTTTTTTTTTTTTTGGCTTAAGTTAAAATGTGGATGGGATAAGTGGGTCCTTCCATTCTATTTTTATGTATATTCTGTTTGTAAAGTGTCTGGCTTCTGTGGATCTGCCTCCTCTTTCTTGCAACTCTGTGAACTCAGTAATTCAACTAAAATCACTATAAGAATGGCATGGTGAAGAGGAGACGGGCTTCTCCGGGATTATATTTTCTATTAGAAAGATCAAGGCTTGCGGATTGAGTATGAATGTACTGGGAGGAAGGGAACAATTAATGCCTGATGCCTGGAGTTACTCACGTAACTTACACGAGGCAGATGCGATAGAGGAATAGCACTTTAATATAATGCTGTATTGTTAGTATGCTAGGGAACAAGGGAGTATGTAAAACTTTTTCCTCATTATTTCAGGGCAAACTATATCCTCAGTAGAAACTAAGGTCACGTATTTCCAGTAGAGCATTATTTAAGTAGTGATTCACTCTCTAATGTTGAGCAGAAATTTTTCTTTGGGTACAAAGAAATCAATATTAGCAAACAAAATGTTAAAGAGTTCAGCACTTACTCTGAAGCTTAAGCACTATTTACTCTCCTGGGATAAACCCCAAGGTCCTTTACTCAGGCAAACCCTCTTTGATACCAACGGTGTTTACTTGAATGAAGGCAGAATTAAGCTCAGGATCTAGATCGTGAGATTTAGCTCACCAACCTGTAAAGACATTTAGTAAGGATTATACAAGCACAGAATTCGCACAAATACCCCATTTTGTTAGAATCCATTTTAGATAGGAAAAGCCTTTTGATAGGAGATTCAATTTATTATTTTTTCTGCCTGGGGGCAAGAAAGCAAATGACAAAAAGAATGCTAAGTTAAGATAAATTAACTTACATAAGTTCCAGACAATAACCTGATGTGCTGGGCTTCAAACAGGAGTAGGAGGAGACAGTGTTATATGAGAAGGGGACCATCTTGGCACCTAAGCATGATGTGAATGGACCTAATAACTGGAGGTTTGGCACTGTATTTAGAAAGCGTTCTGGATTCAAACTCACATCAAGATGGAAATCTCCAGCACATTTAATTTTCATTTATAAAATGAAATAGTTTAATTTTAATAGCTCCACCACTAGTTCTAAAGGCGTCACCATCCCTCACCACCAGCTGCTAAACGGAGCCCAGGAATGTTCCCCAAAGCTTTAAGCACGGTAATAAATCTAAATATCTAATATATAATAATAATAAATAAAATAGGCACAGTAACAACTAATATTCGAATAAAAGCAGTACAGGATGAAATAAGGGTTAGAAAGCAGCTCTTTTGGCAGGGAAGTGGAGAGATCTCTCACCCCTTTTTCCCGTTGAACACCAGCTCTGTTGCCCATTCCCAGGCCGTTTGCCAGCAGCGGGGTAATGCTCCAGCTCATAATTAGTCGGTTAATCCAGGGCCCACTTGCCAGGTCCATTAATCTCCTTTCCATTTGGAGGGTATCTCCGCAGTCCCCATGCGCCGGCCGTCTGTCAGCGCCGGGAATGACAAGCAGTGCTGGGAATGGGCTGGGATGCTCTGGAGATGTCTCTGCACGAGCGTTCCTACGGATTTACGGCCAGGCGGGAATGAATTGGAGCCGTTCGGTGAAAGAGAAAAGGCTCCAGCAAGTGCTGCGACTGCAGCGATGCTTGAGCTGCAATCCACCGATAAATGGGTTTTTAAATAAACGGCTGAAGGCTGCAGAGTTCTAGAAAGGGAAAGGGTGCAGGTGCCTTGCCTGAAAAGCAGCCCTGAAGCGGAGGCGACCTGTGGCTTTCACCCTAGCGTCCCAGGCTGGGAGGGTGTTGCCAGAGCTGCACCACAGCCAGCTCAGATTTTGGGATTGCTGCATTTCTGTTTCACTGCAAAACCAGGAATCAGTGGGTTTGTAGCCTCCCGTTGCAGCTTTGACATCCTGCATCGCAGGGTCAGCACTGGTGGCATGGCAGAGCCAAAGAAAGTGGGCCAGAGTCTTGACTTCAAGGCACAGGACCCCCAAAAGTGGCTGAAAATCTCTTATTATGTCCGCGCCCTTGGTGGGGAGCTGTTAGCTTGAGCAGCAGCGCTTTTATCCTCTAACAAACTTTAGTTTCCTTCCTTCATTCCTCCCTGCATGGTACAGGGTGTTGGGGGATCACTTAGCATAAAAATCAAGAGCAAAATGCAGGTAAAACCCCATCCACAGCAAAGGACAGAAGCCAGATTGCTGTGTAAACACACAAGCCGTCTCACATTTCCTATGACAGCACACAGTAAAAAGGAAGAATATGGCAGTATATTTTCTTATCATGATTATATGAGACCTGAATATAATAGAAAATCTTTTTTGGGGTGAAGTTAGAGGCATTTAGCATGCAGAAAGCAGAGTTCTTGCTTTCTGTTATTGTCTTCATTAAAAAAAATCAACTACTTCATGTTTTTCCAGATTTGTGGATTTTTTTTTTTTTTTTTTTTACAGATGTTGAAAGTACCATAACTAAATACAAAGTAGGAAAGCAAGAGGCAAGGGATAGAAGTGGCAAAAATATGGAAACCTTCTTCCCCCCTGCTCTCCCTGCTTTTTTTTTTTTTTTTGACTGAAAAAAAGCCCGGGTCTTACTGGGCCAGTTGGCAGTTTTCTGCAGTCTGTAAGCACATGAATAATCTGAATTCATTTATTCGCGTCCAGTAGTTACACCAGTCTTTTTATTCTGTTGAAAATATTGCAGTTCCTGAGGGAAATCATGTTCAGGACAAAGTGTTATATTAGAAACTTTTGGGTTAAAACAGTTTCAGTGGAGAAAAATGGCCTTTGTGAAAATGTTCATTCATTCCTTTCCCCCTTTTGTTCCTTTCCCACTCCCTTGACTTTTAAGGCACCTCCACTTTGCGCTGAAAATCGCTACGTATATTTGGTCTTTTTATTCCAATTTTTTTCTTGGGAAAGTTTCTTCATTTGCGGCATAAAGTGATGTCTCGGTGTATCTCTAAGTAATTGCATGCTTAGTATTCAGACTTTAAAGCTGTAAAGAAACCAAAGGAGACCTTTACCTGTTGGAGGAGCAAGGGATGAGATCACTGGAATGGAAGCATAAATGCAAGATTTTGCTCTGCCAATACCTAGCACCACCCAAAGCAAACAAAGTAGATAGAAAGGAGCTGTGAAGCCTAATGATATTCCTGCTTCATTTAAATAGCCTGTTTCCACTTACCCTTATGTTCTTGGTTAGATTCATTGCTCTGTACCCCTCAGTCAATATTCTATTTATCATTCAACAGCCAGAGTGGTTACAATCCCTCATCCTCATGAAAAGAGCAGGACTTATTGATTTAATTGGGAGCAGGGATGAGATCTTGGTTCACTACCTTCTTGCTAACTCTGTTGCTTGCTTGATTACTAAAGCAATCAGGTCGAGACAGTGATTTTGCGATTCACTTCAGTGATGTGATATTAATACCATATATGAGGTTTTCGGTTTCATTTATAACACCAAACGCCCACTCGGCTGCCTTGCTGGGCTTTGTTCTCTTGCCTACAATTCCCTGTTCGTCAACTTTTTCGGCTGAAAAACAACAAAAACAACAACAACAACAACAAAAACACACAAGTAGGTATTTTTGGAGGGAGAGCGGAAGAGACTGATGGCTCTCTTTGTATCGAGGCCTCTCACTTTCTCCTCAGTTGATTTTATAAATTACTGCCCACCCCGAGTCAGGCTGTTTATCACTCTCCTCCTCAGCAGTGCTCTCAACCCACCGGTGTCTATATGTTGCCTTCCCAATTTGTTTAGCCTGGGATTTCAGATAGACAGAACCTGTCACGCTTATAAATCCAGACTTCATTAGTGATAAAGTGTCTGGCAAAAAGTCCCCGTGATGGGCGGCGTCACCTCTATGTCCCCTCCAGCGTAACGAGGTCTCTGATGGTAGCAAACCGCGTGGCCGGGGTGTCCAGGGCCTACTGGAGCACCATAATAAGTCTTATGAAGAAAGTGGTCCCTGCGAGGCCTCATTACAGGCCTTTCTCTGGCTAAGTTACTGCTTCAGAGAGTGAAAAAGGCAACTTTATAACAGCCGCCCCAAAACAAAATGGATCATTTATATCAGGATCTGTCTTTCCTTTCCGGCATAACAGTCACCACGTAAGACTTGCTAATTGGTATGTAATGCAGTTTGTCATGCTTTTTTGTTATGCTGTCATAATTTTTACCATCAATGTGGGCCCATCTTAACACTGAGGCATAACTGTCTCCAATTAACTGATGAAAAATGACATCTGTGCAAATGTACACGACGAGATTTTCCTCATCTAGCTGGGTACAGTCTTTTTCTCTGTAGCTCTCTTTCACAGACAAACTAAAATTGAGAGATGGAATAAATTTTTTAAAAAATAAAGCGGCAGCACTGTTGTTTTCACTGAGCAGATAAATGGTTTTGTGCAGCCTGTATTTCAGTAGGAGTGTGGAAGACAGATACTACCTAGAGTAGTGTTTGAAAAATAATGCAAGTACCTTACAGGAAAAAGCTCCAACAGGATAGAAATATCAAAATGTGGAATGAAACCCAGTCGTGGTGTTTTCATAAACTTTGTTCAAAAGCAGGAATAATTTCAAAGTTATCATCAGATACTTTAAATTCATCTATGTATGTAGCTGTGCGTGCATGTATATATGTATACATAAAGGTAATGAAATGGGAAACAGTTTACTGTCAGTGTTTAGATATGTTTAGATAATGTGTAATGTGTAATGTTTAGATAGTGTGTGTAAAAACACTTTAATTTAGTGGTAGAATTTTTAAATTAATTTCATTTAAAATTTTTAAATTAATTTCATTTAAAATACACACAAATTATGAACCTAAAATATAGGACAGACACCAAGGGGCCAAACCCAATTTTTTTAATGGCGTAAACTTTGGAGAAGACTCAGCTTCTGACTCCTTTTGTATTTATAAATAAAATCGCCTGGAGAGAAACCAGTTATTTGCAGCTAATATACCAGCTGCTTATATAAGAAAAAGTTGCCTAGTCATGTGGATTTGGGGTTAAAATGATAAATTTCATTATCAGAAAGCAAAAGAGCAATTTCCATTTGGAAACAGCAAATTGTAGCAGAACTTCATAGTTAATTTTACGCTATTTCCTGCGAGATCAATAGACACTGTGGTTTTCTCCAAAACTCAACATATCATTTTGAGCAAAACTGTTGAGAAAGTGCATTTATGAAGCATAATGAAATATAGCTTATCACACACCCCATTGTGGCTGAAATACACTTTGGGAACATTTCTGTAATTTCGTCATTCATACTTTGTGTCCTTTATCAGTGACTGCCTGCATTATGATATAACCTAGTTTAGATTGCCCAAGCTCATTTTGTTAAACCAAATACTACAGAGTTTTTGTTTGTTTGTTTTTTAATTCCATTAAGAAATCATGTTCTACATACGGTCCAATATCACTTCCTCTGAGCTGATTGGATTTTTTTTCTCTAGTTATTCTGTTACGTGCAAACTATCACTTACATTTCTTTGCATCATGTCATCTTATAGGGACACACAGTGGAGAGATCACAATTTCTCTAGGAGAGAGAGAGAAAACAAAAGTTGCTTCTATTCTTAACAGATGTTCTTTTCTTTTCTGATTAGTATCCATTCTGAAGTTGAACAATTCCTTTTATTTCTCTTTGTGAAAGTTTCTTCTTACTTTTAATAAATTTTCTGACTCTCCCTTCTACAAGTTCCTTAGACTTTCTGGTCAGATTTCCTGAATCGGTAGTATAGTGCCCCAAAGAAATACTTGGTGTTATATAACATAATGCCGTTCCCTAACTCTTTTGTTCCCTGAATGTATGGTCAAGCTATTCAGCAATGCACATCTTTACCTTGCTACATGCTGAGATATGTTCTAGTTTAAGGACATTTTTTTTCACTAAAGAAAAAGCATGCCTTTGTCAAGCTGCAGTATTTTTAGGCACTTTCTCCTCCAATTTCGTATTCACTGAAGTCGTGTAAGATTTCTCTATTGCTTCAATCCATGTCAACTTGGATAAAAGAGCAGCGCTCATTCGGGGGCCCCTAGAACGGTTGTTTTGTTTTGCTCAGAGAAAGACGACCTGGCACATAAATCATCTGTTTGAACACTTCTTTAGGGAGCAGGCTGGTAGATTAAAAATTACTCTCTAACATGGCACTTTCCAAAATCTACTGTTTGAATTCAGCATCGAGGGAAAAATCACAATGAAGAGGTTTGGTGCTACAACTTCTGTTGCCCCATGAGTTAGGTAATCCACATCCAAGAGCAGAAATCGGGGGGTTGATTTCCTGCTGGTCAATGTATCAATGAATGACAACCCTGATTCCAGTAACTACTTTATTATTTGAATATTGGTTTCCACCACGTTTTGGATTCTCACTAATGGAAGCATGCAGAGAGATGTACAAATGTGTTTCGTTCTGAAGCTGCTTGAAGCCCATGCCCGTGGATTTGCCTTGCCAGATTTCTCATATGTTTAAATTCAAGGTATAAGTTGCAACACATGGTTTTTAGCTTTGTAAATAGTTTTTGTAAGTAATTGCCATACTGAGGAGAAAAGAAAGGGAAGCAAAAAAAGGTGGTGAGAGATGTTTTTAATACTTCATTTGGAGAAATAACAAAAAGACTTTGTTTTTACACAAGCTATATATTGCTGTATATTTTTTTTTATATTTCATTTTCACATACTATGCCCCAAATTTCTGTAATCCAGGTTATGATTAGTGAGTATTGCCCAATTTAAAATGAAACTTTGAAAACCTCAAGTAACTAAGGATAACCTATTGCCAGGGAAAAAAAAAATCAAAAATATACTTAGAGATGTTTAAGTCTTTTCTAGGACTCCTCAGCGTTTCTGGAGAATTTCATCTCTTGTCAGTTTTCCTCTTCTTTTGTTTTTTTACAGGAGTATTCTTTTATTTTCCTATAGTCTCTTTTCCTATCACATCTGCTTTGCTAGTCACTCGGAGCTCACACATCCTTCATGCAATATTTCAGCACTAGCTGATCAACATAACCCTGTACTTGCAATTGCTTCCTCCGCTCCTTTATAACCAAGCTGAAGGATTTCCTCCAGAAGATGGATTGCACACTTGATCTTTTTCAAGATATCTAATTTATCTTCACATAACAGTCATGTCACCATTTATTCTTATATCACACCTGTTTAATTTAAGATTAGCACTTATATGCCTAATGTTTAATACATGCTTGAAAGTTTCTTTGAATCTGGTGGTAAAAAAGCTTCTTAAAAAATCTCTTATGTGAAAATTGACTTTGCCATTGGAGGAAAGTAAAGGGGGAGCAAAAAAAAAAAAGGTGTTTAGTAAAGGAAGAAAAAAATTAATATTTCTTTTTTTCCTCTCTATTAGGATACTTGAGCATCTGAGCAAAATTTAATTTGAAAATGAAATTTGCTTGGACGCAATCTTGTGCCACATGCTCTAGGTGACCCTGCGTGTGCAGTGGGGTTGGACTGGATGATCTCTAGAGGTCCCTTCCAACCTTAAGGATTCTATGATTCTATTTTGTTTCACACTTATTAAAAGGGCTTTGCAGTCCTCAAGAGAGATTAGTAACAACAGAGCTTCATACTAAACAGGGCTGAAAATTATTTGGGAAAAAGCTGCATCTTTCAAAATAAGCTATACACTGAATTTGTAGCAGAGCCCTATTGCTTTGGGGTTCAATCCTATGTTTTGCTGAGCTTGCACAAGAACAAAATCATGTAAATAATATACTGCCAAGCCTTAAAGAAACTCCCTAGCAAGCTCTCTTTCCTATCACCTTCTCCAGTTTTCCAGTGCCTCTATAAACTTTCTCTTCTATTTTGCGCAGAATTGAATGGTTTCAGAACTCTTTTTCACACTGCGACTGTATATTTGGGCAAAATTTCCCATCACAGTTGCAGCATCAATGACCAAACTATAATTGGTTGTGATCTTATGCTCCTCGTAATTGTGTCTTCTCTGGCTTGACAGTGGATAAAACTTCTATTAGACTCTGAAGGGCTCAGACTTCAACTCGGTCTTTCTAACTGGAAAATATGAAAAAGTGGAGGAAGCAGAATATGCCCAGCAGGAGCAATATTGCCTTTGAACAGAATACTTTCAGTATACATTAATGCCTCAGTCTTTGTTGCTAGTGTTTGGCACAGGCATTAGCTCTAGATTCTTTTCCCTGGCTGCAGAAGATGATTAGAACTCTTCTGTGGTCTTTCATGCCATGCCCTTTCTTTCCAAGGTAGCAAAGTTAGGAAGATCCGTGCAGCAAATTCTCATTTGTTCTCAGCCTTTCCTCAGCCTCTGTCCCAGAGCTTGAAATTTGCCCAGCAATATTCCCTCTGAGAAGTGCACATCCTTAGAAAACGTGTGTGTGCATAGCAAAAAACAGTCTAGTCTTCATTTACTCTTGATTGCACATTTCACACACTTCCTGAGAGATGTTTAACTGCAGGGCTTAGGGCTTGTCTCATGTTCCAGCTTTGCCAGCTGAACAGCATCTTTAACTGTGTACCACGACTGCACTATTCTGATCGTTATATAAATATTGGGCTTCTCCAGTAATTTTAAGTGCAGATGATTTTGTTTCTGTGAGTAATGTTGTGTCCAGGTATATAAGCATGTACAAGGTTGAATCTGTAGTTACTGTCCTTTGCTCTAACTGCCTTTCACAGCATCCAATGCTACATTCAAAAAGCTCTGCTGGATATTATGTATAACATACCCCTTTCTTTATCCTTGTATTTTTGGAGTGGTCACAATCTTATGTAGGTTCTACTCTCTAATATCTTTTGTTGCATATTTAGAATATTTTAACCTCAGAACACACGCACTGATCTGCCCATATTTTGATCTGAGTGGCTGAAAACTGCATAGAAAAAGTCAGTATCAGACTTTCATTTTCATTGTCTTTGCTTTTCTCATTATTTCTTTAGAATTATCGTCCCCCTGATAACAACACAGACTAAGATAATGTTTCCCCATTGTGTTGGGACAAACACAATTTAAATTGTTTGGAGTTTGCACAACTTACTGATGTCAAAGCTTGCATTGATATGTTTTGTGTGAAAGACAAAAGACTGTGTATATGAAGATACTTCTTCATCCAAAGGAAGGAAGGAGAAGAATATATATATTAAAAAATCATTGATCCTTCTTATGATCTTCCTGAAATTATGTGACTCTGTTTGAACTTCTAGACTCAAAACTAAGGTATGAAGGTCTAACATCTAAGTTTGTGTAAAAAGTAGTTGGCAGCTTGCATCAAAAAGAAGAAGAAAAAAAGAGAAAGATTTAATTTTAAAAAATCTGAACATGGTAATGGGGAACGCAGTGCCAAAAAGCTTGTCATTTTCCCACCAAAGCACAACATTGTTGTTTAGAGAGAGAAAAGATATAGTAGAATTACTATGGAAAAGGTATTTTTCCATTCAGACTGAGTTTCTATACCCATCTGGATAAAGAATCTGTGCAAAGTAATCATAGACGTAAAAGTGGAACAAAATAACATTAAAACCATAATCTCAATTGAATTTGAAAGGCATTTCTTAATTCACATGCTTATCAAGACATCCAAAGAATGTATTTCAATTTAGAGCCGTGTCTACAAGCAGCTATTTCCAACCGTTCCATTAACGGAAAGTATATCAGTGCTTTCTTGTTTCATGGTCAGAGTTCAGTTACTTTGGCCCCACTATGTTTCTAAAGTGTTCAGATCAAGCTAAATGGCTTCACATTGTTCAACATCTTTCCAATTTTCTACTGTAGAGAAGCAGGTAGAATACATGCCTTGCCAAGTGCAAGAAACGGTAGGATCAAGTGTTGAGTTTCAATCTCAAGTTTCAATCTGTTTCATCTCATCGTCTGATTTACAGTACCTTTGTGTCAATTGAAACAGGTGGTTAAACAGCCTTTATTGTAAGGCTTTATGCTCACAATAATGCTAACAGACCAAAATAATACAACTGTCTGAAATAGAAGCTTGAAGCAATCTCTGAAATCAGGCACAACAGAGACTCCTTGTCCTGGTACTCACTGAAATAAGGATGTAGCAAGGAAATGTCTGCATTAAATGATGCTTTTAAGACACCATCAAGATAGCATGTCTTTGTGTGCTTTGATTATTTGCATGCTATTAGGACAATATAATAAAAGGTGGAAGTTTGGTTACTCTTCTTCACATAATACCAATAAGATGTAAAATATTTTGTGAAGGATATCTCTGTGAGCTGATGTTTGGATTTACAGAGAGTCTCTGCTTTATTTATTTATGTCAATTCATTTTTTAACAAAGAAACATTCTTCTGAGGATCTTGGTATTGTCAAATGCCATTGTCAAGTGGGTGTCCAAAATAAACATCCGATTCTTTACCTAATCCATGTCCTAAATCACCAGCTTTCTCACTTGCATTCTTTTTCAGTCTAGGGCTAAAGGAACTGCATAGATCTCTGCATAGATCCCAGTCTAGGGCTAAAGGAACTGAATAGATCCCCCAGAAGCTGTTCTGGGTTATCATAATGCTAAATTTGCCTTAGCTTATGCTTTCTTCTTCTCAGATATGCATGTGAGGATAAGTGTTTGTTTTTTCCTCCTACTCTTTTAATAAAGTTAATTCTTGTTTTTTGGAGAATTCTCTTCAGCAAGGCTTTTTCTCTTTCAGCAAGGCTCTAATTTAGGTGCCATGCAAATCACTAAGGGTTCTGACCCGTTGGGCTACCACTGGCTCCCTGCAAAGGGGACCCTCATCAGCGTCTGATGGAATTGCTCATGTGCAGCGAGGCAGTGTCGCTGACCCATCAGAGAGGGACAAGAGGGATAAGAGTTTAAATTGTTGATAAAGAGTTTTTTAAAAAAAAAAATAAAGAAGAAGAAGTAATTTCCTTCAGCAGCGTCGTAGTTTTTCTGTTTATTCATTTCCCTGCTCTTTCCTCTTTTTTTTTTTTAAGTTAACATACAGAATGAAAAATCTAGATCACAGAGATGTATAAAAGTGGAATCCAATTCAGACATAAGATGAGACAGGTTGGGAGTGAATTTTAATAAAGAAAAGCAGTTGCTATAGAAAGGACATTTAGCTGATCTCAAGAAACTATTTAAGTTTTTTAAACGAGTTCAATAGGAAGAAAAGTATCAAAGTCCTTCGAGCAGCATGTAGACATTAATGAGTAATGACAGTTATTCCAAAGTCTGTGAGCCATCTTCTTTTATGTAAGTTACCAGAACTTTCAGTAATGGTTTCAATTTATAGCAGTGATTTTAACAGGGAGGTGATTGTGCTGAGTCTTTTCTCTTCAAGGAAAAGACAGATTAGGTGGCTTGTTACGCTGTGTGAAATGGTAAGGTCTTTCCTATAGGAATCTTGAATTAGTTTTCATACTTCATTAAAACAGCTTATAAATTTGTTCATATGTTTGCAGAATTTTGCAAAATATTGTGGAATCTGAGTAACACAGGAAATCTTGGGAAATCATAAATTGCCTTTATTATAATGGCCTTCCACTGCAGTAGTCCATATATTTCATATCATATGAGATTATATCATATATATGTGATCTATGTTTATAGATAAAGTGCATCCTCACTATGTGGTTGAGAGCTGAGGATACAGACCTGGAACAGGACTGAGGCGGAGGGGATTGGAGCAGAGGGGAGCGCTGCCTGCCTGAACTCCCGGCCTCTCTCCTTCAAATCAGTCTTCAAAGCTGTTCTCACTGCTAGATATTAAGGAGAGAGCCTATCTATCTGCTACATCTTCTCCACTCTCATGAAGAAGGCTGATTTTTTAATACAAAGAAAATAAAGAAATAGATTCCACCACACTAAGTTTTTAGCAGGTCTGCATATTGTGGTTAATCTCTAGATCCATGTTTGTGGCCCAAGGAGTACATATGAATTTTCTTTGGGGATTTTTTTTTTTAATTATGGCTTCTGCACATATATTTTCTATTGTTTCTGACATTAGGAAATTCTCTTCTCCCATACATAATGTGCTGTATTCTTTTATATTATACACTGAATAGAATTCATCCCGACATGTGTTTTCAGATGCAGTGATGAGTTTCTCTTCCTAGTAACTGTATGAGTGTAGATATTTCTACCTTGATAGTTAAAGTTCAATTCAATACTAGCTATTCTGTACCAAGAATTCTTTCTTCACACTGAATATTACTTGTCTTCCCTCTACATGGCTTCAGCTGTACAGAGATTTTCTTATAGCCTGCACACGTGAACATGTTTCTAGCTTGCAATTTCAAAAACTTCCTTAGGTTTCTAGAGAAAAAATAAGCCCCCTAAGTTAATTTCTATAGATTTGACCCTTACTTATTTTTCTGTTGCATAACTCTCCTGTAAAACTAAATCTGTTACTCTAACAGGTTTTATCCTTATTTTCTGCTATTCTCAATTCTAGATCATTGCAAAACGGCATGTTCATTGCAATGAATTGCAAATGTTGTCATAGCTTGTGTCCACTCTTGTCTTCATCTCTTGTGTGCTTTCTCGGTCTGAGCAATTTGACATATCTGTTTTGAGTTCTTTACATTGTTATTACCTCTCAGATTTGTACTTTCTGAGATGCTGGTTCACCCTTCTCCATGACTACGTCTTACTCTGTGTGCAAAATCTGTGGAATCTTTGATTCCACTCATTAACTGATCGTTTACGGTGAAATCCGCAAAGTCTGTAAATGGCAAGTGTAACTCCAGTTTAAGATGTGACCTTCTGGCCTTGAAGGAATTCATAGTCTCATCAGGTTAGCAAGATATTAGTCATAAATTCAAGCCTCTATATGAAAGACAAGAATATATTTGAAGGAATTTGTAGTGGTGCCACATTCATAGCAAGGTTATACTTTTACATGTGGCCTAATCACATCATGGTTGTGGTCAAAGTTTATGCTTGACACTTGTTTGTCTTTTATTGCATAATTAAAATTCAGTTACCTATCCCTACTGTTTTTTGTTAAGTATATATTTCACTGATAATTTACAATACTATTTCTTCATGAAAAGGTATTCTTTTTATTCACCATAAATAGCATTTAATCTATACATTATTATCATTAAACCATATTACAGTGAATAAGCCACCCATTTCCTGGCATTATCTTTTTTAGAGTAAAATCATTTTAAAAATTCAAGTTCTGAAATTTTCCTGGGAAGGAAAAGGATATGCTTTTATTGCCAATTCAAATGGGTGAAAGTAGATTCCATCAATCTTTGATTTCCTTTAATAATTCATGAAATTTTGTGAATCAGCGGGTAATTGGTTCTTACAGACAAGCCTCTGAGCATTTTTTTCTAGTATTCAAGAGTTTCATGAATTTATGCCTCTGCGTGTAACATTTAGTGCCTTTAAAAGGGACATTAAAAATTTCCACTTACATACAAATGACCTTTTAAACAGCACCTATGATTGATTTTCAGTAGGTAAAATAACATCCCCTTACTTCCTGGTATTTAATTTACCTGACAGAACTCTCTCTCCTGGGTTTTCTCAAGGGATTTTGAGTAAGTTATTCTCAGGATTATTGTGTATCAAATTACCATAATTTCTAATGAAGTAGTAAATTAAAGGTGCTGAGTGGATGACTGCTAATTTGGGTATCCCTAACTGACTTGGAAATCTGTCGGTCATTTCTCCTATCTGTTTTCTGGATGGGGGAAAGAGGGGATGTGACAAGAAATTAAATGCAGTTTTCTTTTTTTAGGTGTTGCAGTGATTTAGAAGTCTGACTTGTGTTGAAAACTAATAGAGTCAGCTGCTTTTGAAAGCTAAAAATAGATGCATGCAGGTATGTGTCTCACTGAAAGTCTACCGCAATTAAGCTCTTAATTCCCTTTGAGAATGGTATCTAACTGCTAAATCATCTGGTAATTTCTACGCACAACCTTTGTTTATTTTGCCCCGCTCAGAGGTTTGCTGGACAGCTCCCATGGGCTCCAGGGCAGGGATGGTTTCTGCTGGTGTCCAGGAGTGACTGTGCCTCCTCGCTTCGGTTGTAAAGCATCGCTGCCCTCGGAGCTCTGTGCCTTCATCATCCATCGTGCTGATCGGATGCTCCCTGAGGCCCTTCTACTGAGCAGGTTTTCTGATGTCTCTTGGACACACAGCTCACAGTGCTGTAAGGGAATCTCCATAGAGGCTCTGGTAGATGGGTACCTCTTCTTCCTTTTTTTGATGAATTTTCAATGAACCTGAATACCTAGAATACTTTTGATAGCTCTGGGAAATTTGATGGGTAGAAACCAGGAGTAAGAAGTTTTTAGAAGTTATAAGAAGGACATGTGTATACACCTATTCCCATTACGACAATAAAAAGCTAGTTTATTTACAAAAAATAGCTTTAAAAATGCTTGCTTCAGTTTCATTGAAAAGTTGAATAGACTAATGTGGATTAAAAAGTCCATTTTAAATTACCAAGGCAATTAAATTTAACAATTTGAGGTCCTTAGGTTCCCCAGTTCTGTATTACTAATTCAAGTTAAAAACCAAACTCCTTGGTTTTATTGCTATTTTAATCTGAATGGAGAGCACACTTTTCCTCTGTAGAGCTTTGTCTTAGTGATGTCTTGTTCTTATTATTCATTATTGAAACAAAACTGATCATAATAATTATAGAAAACAAAAGCAAAAAATCCAAAGCATCAAAACAAACCCCAGAACATATATACACGAAGAGATATATGACACCCTCAAGAAAAGTTGAAAGAAATATAATTAAAATGACCTTTTTCCCCTTTAAAAATTCTTTTTCACTGAAGCATAACCTATTTAAGTAATTCTCTTGTAAAATAGTCTTCATGACAAATCCTGTCTTCCAGGTTCAGTGATTTAATCAAAAAGTCCACCATAATGAAAATGCTAATTTTCCATTTGGATAAAGCAAGGCCCAGAGGCCTCGAGTGAGTTCCCAAGGCTGGTGTCCTGACTTCTGGTTTCTGCTAGGCTACCAAAAGCGCGAGTTTGCCCTCGAGGCAGAGATCCACACATCACAGAGCATCCTGCTCCCGCTGGACACGGCTTGGCCTGCAGGGATGCGGCTGCTCTACCGGCACCCACGGTGGAGGACATCTCCATCAGCCCTGAGCTTTGCACAACAGCTGTAGCATTAAAGAGCCTGTTTCACATCTGATGTTCTGCCTAGGCTTGGCTCTAGGATTTATGTATTTGTGACAGTGCCACGTACTATTGCTAAAGCGACTTATGGCATGCTGCTAAGAAGGTGCTTATCACCTGTACCAGTGGCTACCTACATGGTGTGCTCAATGAGAGAGCTTTCCTTCGAAAATTTGACCTCAGCTGTAGTGCCTAATCAACATCCATCTCAATAACTGCATTTAAGATGCATTCATGCTCTTGATGAAACACCAGCAACAGATTTACTTGCTTGGAAATGAGCTGCTGGATTATATCTTGTGGTCTGTATATTCAGAAGACATGAGGCATGTGTGAAAACATGTGCTGCTGAGTAGGTCTGTGTGTCATGAATTAATCTTCCTGCAGTTCATGGAAGAGGAAGGATACGTGGTTTTGGGATTGTGGAGGGGAAGTGGCATCAGTTAGAACAGATTGATTTGAATGCAGATTCACTCTTGGGATTCACTGCTACTTGCTGTGGAATAGTAGCCTATAAAGTTATAAAACCACATTAATGATTAATTCATAATAACCTAAAGATTTTAACATAGGCTTACCAATTTGCTCTCAGTTTCTCAAGACCTGAATGGAGAACCTGTAAATGGTTACAAGCTGATTCTGAAAAATTCAGTATAAAATGACATACAAATGCTGACATACACAGTTCTGGATCTAATATAAGTTTATAGATTTTTCTTCAGTAGAACTATGCTGCTTTTGGTGTGGGGAGGCTGATGTTTAAGTCTTTTTCAAGACTCTGATAGGAAATGTGGTTTTGTGCAGCAATACAGTATTTTACCCAGATTGGTGTACTGCACTTAGGACCCAATTCTGCAAACACAGAAGCATGTGGCTTTGAATCAATGGCTGTACTCACACAAGTAAAATTGCGCCCTGCTTGTACTGTTAGCAGGATCAGACTCCTAATTAGCGGTTGTGGTCCTGGTGTTTAGTAAATTAAGAGAGAACAGAAGATTGCTGTTTATACCATTATGTCAGGGAGTTTTGCAATTAGTGTTCAAAATTTCATTTTAGTACTTTATTCAGCTCCTCCTTCCCCTGCTAACAATTAAGGTCCCTAGTCACATAACATCCATTAAACTGTGCATGTTGTCTGAGACGCTGATATACAGTCCCATCAGCTACTGTATAAGCTCTTATTTCACCTTCATGTACTAATATAGTCTTCACTATTGAATACTGATGGAAGCTAAGTAGAAAAACAGACCTCATCAACATTTTGCACATAGTGTAAACAAAACAGATGAAAACTGACTCATCCGTGCCCACTTAAAGGATTAGTGTTGTACAACCCTTCTTAATTACCTTTTAATCTTATCTTTAAATTCATTCCCAACCTGACTGTATCCAATGTCTTCCATCCTGTAGTACAAGCTTCCTCTTCTGCGGAGCAATCAGACCCTTACTTCATCAGCATTGAACTTGTCAGTGAAAGCAAGGTGACAAATCCTGTCTCTGTGTTGCTGTGTGCAAGAGAAGTCAAAGAGCTTTTTATGTTGCGCAGCTGCTACACAGCCCTTATAAATTATTTATGCTTCTCCCATCCCCACGCTCTTTAATCCATTGCCAGCAGGACCTTGTTGTGGTGCCTCTGCCAATCACAACGGTGCTGTAAGTCCTGGAGATATTTGCCAAACTCCATTGCCTTACAGGTTCAGGACCCTCATACCAATATGTAAGCACTCCTGGGGCTTGTCTGACATGCATCTTCTTTTGCTTCCTTCTGCTAGAGTTACTCCACTGCCACAACATGAAATTCCCATTATCTCGGTGGAACAATTTAGATCTTAGATGCAGGACTGATTTCTTGCCAAAAGAAGTGAAGAAATGCAGTGGGAAATAATCTACATTTGGTGGCCAGTCATCTACTGCTTTTTGTGTTTGACAAGAAAGTTGAACCTTGGATTCCCTGCTTTTTAGATGAGCGCACTGAAACAGGGCAGTCCTGTGCTGGGATTTCTCTTCTTTTTGAATTCACAGAGAAGCTGAGAAGGGACCTGGTTTCATCCTAAGATGAATGATTTTTTTTTTTTCACCTCTAGACAAAAAGAAAATATTTCTCACTTTAGGGCCGAATATAGACATAATATGAACAGGGACACTGGTGGGATGAGAAGCATCTCTCTATCATGTGGCTGAGCCACAAAGGACAATACTAATGGTATGTGGAAGCCTCTTTCTCAGATTTTGCCCATTCAATTTTGATTTGCACTGCCAAACATCACAGGGCATTGCCAGTTTATAACGAAGTCAAAGTAGGAATTCATAGTATAAGCTGCAAAACTGTCCAATCCCATTAACAGAAGTTTCTAAGCATAAAAGATTTCACCAAGAGAGAAAGAGCTAATGTGATGGAAATAAGCAATTACAGGCCTACAATATCGTGTTTGCATTTAACTGAAATAAATCAGAATTGCAAAAGATACCATTTGAAATATACTTAGCAGTGTAGAGCATAGATGCTATTAATAGCATTAAAGGAATACAAATGCATTCATCCAAATGTCAAAAATCTTACTAAACATATATAGAATATGCTGCTTTTGCACAAGGATTGAAATTAATAGGCGTGACCTTTTTCCGACTTGCTTTTCATCCTCATAAATTCAGCATGTTTGCAAAACAGGCCCAGCAGGGGGATTTGTTTGTGATTTTTTTTTAAACATCAAACAACAAAACTTACAATCTGTATTTGGTCCTAGTAGTGTCTTAAACAACAAATATTGTAACGTGCTGTATCCTCTCCTCATCTGGGCAGTATTAGAAGGTTAGCATCGAGATTTGTTTACAAGCAAACGTCCATCCCTGATTTAGCTTTTCCAGCAGATAGTCTGAACTTTACTCATAGGCAGTAGTGATGCTTGCAGCCAAAATAAGGAAAGGTTGAACTGAATGAAGAAACGGCATTAATTACACTGCATTCAGAATGCACACGGCAAGGGCTCCCTATTGACTGCTTGATTTTCAACTCCTAGTATCCCCTGGTCAAACATATGTACAAGTATAATGATAAGAAATCCAGCATCCTGCTAGGTACTCATTTAATCCAAGATTTTCTATTCAGTAGTGGCCAATTATAATATTTCAGAGGAATATGTTAGAGCTCCATTGTGGAAAACTACCTGCTCCTCGGGGTCTATTTTCCTCCCCCCAGCAAACAGCAGCTAACTTACATTCTTAAACTCAATGATTTGCATCTCTTGTATCCTTTCCATATTTGAAGTTTGTGTTATTCATTTGTACATCTAGTCCTTGCAGCAACTGCGTTAGAAAATAATGTTCAGAAATCTCTGTGCCTGCATGTTGTCAGAATTACAGTTTGAGTGTCACGCGTTGTGGAGGATATATTTAATTCTCTGTGCTTGTAAGTTAATTCTTTCCCTTTCACTAAATGCCGTTTGCTTATAGGATGTAAGGGAGAAAATAGACTGAGCCTGCCTGAAGTTCTGCATATTTTTAAAATCTCTTTGTGTGCCCCAGAAATTTCTTAAGTATTTGGTGCCGTTTGTGGAAGCCTGCTTCTCCTTCCACCTCTATCAGGAGAAAAATATCTAGATTAACGACTCTTTTTGTTTTATTTTTCTAGTCACTTGTTTTCTGACAAGAGACAAGGAGGGTATGGAATAAGGTTTATTGACTCTGCACAAATAATATTAAAATATGGGAATTGTACAAGGATATCTTTAGAGTTTGAGGTGTGGTAGGGCTAGTAAGACCATCAGGAAAAGAGTCCCCGGAGGGCACTGCGAGCCCAGGAGCAGGGGATGCTCCGTCCTGCTGCTTTCTGTCCCCAGCAGCGATTTGAGTGAGTTTGTGTGTGGGAGAAGGTGCGGGTGGCATCGCTGGACCCGCGGGGAGCGCTCGAGGGAGCTCCCCAACTTCCAAAGCCACCAGAAGACCCTCAATTCAGAGTTAATTTTCTGCTAATAAAGTTGTGACCTTTTCAAATATTCTGAACTGCCTTTTGGGTCTTGCAGGGCACTGCTTTTGGCAATTGCATAAACTGCTATCTAAGGAGCTGGTTGTACTGTCGTTTTAATAGATATTTGAAGTGTACCTGAGAGGGCTGTGAAATACGTGAGAGGAACAAACTTTCCTAAGAACACCTTCTTCTTCTGCGCAAAACCAAATCTCAGTCATCTGAGAGTGCTCAAGGCATGCAGTTTTATTAGAGCATAGGCTTCCCCTTTTAAGTGCATTTTTAAAATGCAGTTTTGGCAGATTATAGCTAAGACATATAGCAAGTTGCATACTAGGATAAAAAGGCAAATAAATTACGTCACGAGGCATATAGGAAGTAGTATTGGAGCTTTGACTATGGAAATAAACGTAGGAAACTTCTAGTGACATCAGCAGTTAAAGAATCATAACTTCTGGAAAGCATCAGTGGCCAGATGACCATTGTACAGACTTATTATTCACAGCTAGTTTGAGGAAAGACTAAAAGCTGAGTTAAAATGTTTGCTAGTTAAGTGTATGAACTTTTAAATTGGTAAAATTTTCCCAAACAGACTTTAATTAATGGGCTGATTTTCAAGGCAATGTTTTGTATATTTTTTATTACTAATTATTGCAAGCATTAGCCCTTAGCTGCCTAGCTACCTTATTTTGACCATTTCTTACAACTGCTGTGTCCTACGAGGTCGCTGTGAAGAGGCAGAGAGGCCATAAAAACAGGTTAATAAGAGGTCCCATGGCCCTGTCAGCTCTCTTTGAAGACCCGTCATAGTTCTCAACCTATGGAGAGGTTACCGATAGGATACTGGTGTTAACTGAAATAAAGATAGAATTGATACAAGGTTTCTGATTTTTATTAGAGCAGAAGCAAAGCTGAGGATGAACAGTATGGGTGTTGGTGCTCCTGTATGGTGGGAGTTCTGTTTTGTCCCCCTCAGTTTGCTAATTTTCTTAACCAATGGCATTATGGACAAAACCATATCTTACTTTAGAGTTACATTATAAAAGGTACCAAAACCAATTTTGCTAAAGTTAAAAATGCCAGCACAATCTCAATTTGGTCTTTCTCCCTCTTGCAGAAAAAAATGCTTTGTGTGATTATATTGCAGAGGCAAGAGCCCATTTCCATGCACACCTGGATGGAAATGGTGTTGGAGTCTGTGCAGCTGAGAGAGGGCTGTTACATTGGACAGTTTGGAAGTGGAGCATGAACAAAGAATGAGGTAGGAAGGGAAAACGGTTGGAAACCAGGTTAAGGCAGCTCAGCTGCCCTGGCATAGCTGAGTGTTGCCTGTGTCCCTGCTGCAGACTCCTCCATGCCAGCAGGTCATCCCTGCTCGCGTGTCCTGCTGCTCCGCAGTTCCTAACCTGATTTTCTGGGCTGTGCTTTGCAGAGATGCTGATCATTGACTCCCGTGACAGAAATCCCAGTGATGGTTGTAGTGAGGACAACACCGTGCCTCGGAGGCACATGCAGGCCAATTTGCACAAATGACCTCCATTCACCCTGCTTGGTTTGCTGCATGGATGCTGTTCTGTTAACATGGCTCTGTGTGTGCTTTGTGCTCTGAAGGTTGATACGCTGGTGTTAAAACAATATTCTTTTTCTTTTCGTGGTTAAAACAGAAATATTAATAAAAAAAAGAATAAAAAAGGGTCTAAAGTGTGCTCTTTTGCATTTACTTGAAAAAGAATTGTGCCCTCAGTTGTTCTTTGCAGCTCTCTCAACTGGAAAGTGGCAAAAGATCAGGTGAGCATCCCTAAACTTTTTCAGTATGAAGGGCTATGGATTTGCTTGTACTCCCTTGTGCAGGTATTTGTCTTTTACTTATATGTGTTTTCACTTGAAGGTTTTAACCTTGGCATGTGAATTGCCAATCTAATTCCTACAAAACCAGGTTTTGAGTCTGTCTGGCGTCTAGTGAGGGAAAACATTTGACTCGAGCTGCAGCTGTGAGTGGTTAAGTGCCTAAACAGCTGCTCCTCAAACCTTAAGTGATTTTTGCACTCATAATTTTGCACTTGGGAGAAATCCAGGATCAATGAGAGATTTTTTTTTCAGTCTAACCTGAAAGAAAAAAATAGTCTTTAATTACAAAGCTGCATGTGTAATTTTTGAGCTGCAAAGTGCACATGCATTTTTCTGATGCAGCTGTTTTTCTGCATTGAGCCTTTTGTACTACCTGCATAGAGTCCACCATACCTAATGAAAAGAGTTAACCAGTTTCTTCAAATTGTTCTCAGGAGTGGCACCGCCAGAGAGAATAACAATTGTTTTATTGGAGGAAAAAACAAATTCTGGTAGCTCGGAATGTTCTGATTTCTACATGATTTGTTTTCCTTTGAAGAGAAGAGAGGCTCTAGAATAAACACTTCTACCAGTGAGTGGAAACTCTGATCATAAACCTGTTGAGCAGAAATGGAGAACAAAGACTGGAAGAGCAATTTATTCTAACAAGATCATGCATGAGGATTCAGTGGGTTTCGATTTCCTTTCCTGTTAGCAATAGCAATCGCATAACACAGTGACAACCTTCCTGAGCTGGTCTAGTTGCAGCCCTTCAGTGATGCATTTCTCACGAGGCATAAGACAGCAAAAATGCAAAACAAATAAGTGCAGATATCCACGTATATGCTGATCAGTACATGACATTTGATGACTATGTGCTATTTAAGGAAATAGTAAACCACATATTGGATTTTAGTTAATGGAGCTAGACTACTTTTCAATTATTTCAAGAGGAACAGGTTCAGCAGCTGCAGGGTAGTTCTCACTGCAGAAATTGTGTAGTGCAATGGATTTGTTTTTGCACGATGCAGCTTACAGACCGAGGCAGAGGAAAGAAAAGTTTCCATAATTCTGTATCAACTTCTTTCCTGTTTTCTTCTTTTCTCAGCTGCTAGGAGCAGCAGCTACCTTTTCTGTGTTTCAGTGTTACTTCTGAAGTGTTTAGGTGTTTATCAAGTTGGGACAATTTAAACAAGGAAGATTTCCACTGCATTATAGGAACACTTCTCTGCATTGCCTAGAGGAGATATTAAAAACAAAAAGTCAAACTCCATTCCAATTTACTTTTAAAGTAGATGAAGTTTTCGCATGTGTGAGTTTTATTGCTTTGTAGTTGTAATACAATAGAGTTTTCTGGGAATCAGTTATGTTTTATTTGTGTTGCTTAAGCAAAAGTATTGCTTACTTTCTTTTCCTATGGAGAGGAAAATCTGCTTAATCCTACAGCCACAGAGAGATCATTTCTTCCATGTTAACTCTGAAATCTTCAATAGGAGAGCCAATAAATGCATACTAATTATAAGCAGGTTTGCATAAGATTAAGGTTCTTTCGCTGTTCATTTATTTTTGATTATTATTATTATTAATTTAATCTGACATTCAGAGTTTCCTTTCTTCTGTTATAACATATTTAATATATGCTACAATATATTGTTCAGTAATTATTTTGGATATTTCATATTGGTGGTAAAACAGCTCTAGTCAGCAGATTGAGGTGATTTGCTATATGAATTCATATCAGCCTAGTGCACCAAATGGGAATGAAAAGGAGAAATGTTATATCATGAACTGGAATTCTTTACACATGAGTTTGCTAGAAACGTCTTGCACTCTGGGGTTAAAAAGTGTTTGGACTTTAAAGCTGGACTTTCACTTTGTTACATTGCAATAAACCATTTCTAAATATCTTGATATAGACAGAGAACAGTTAGATTAGCCTGTCTCCTAGCTCTGAACCTCATTTTTCCCACACAAGCAATTTACTTGCTGGGATCGCAGACAGTTCTTGAAAATGATGGCACAGAACTGATATTTTTGATAATTTTCAGTGATTCAGATTATCTAAATTTTAAAGCAGAACAGGAAATATGTTAGCTCAGAAGACAGTTACAAGATTCATTCCGTTATGTTTTCTGAGGAAGCCAAGCGAGAACAGTAGCACTTGGGCTCAGCAGGATGATGAACAGTATTAAAGGTGAATGTGCTCCCCATCAAGTGCACATGATCACAGAGCTGAGTGAGAAAAGCCGTGTTTGATAGATACATTTCCTTAGTGAACAAATTTCATGGTGGTTCTTGAGAGGCATTTCTCTATTCTGTAGTTTATGTCAATCTGGTCCACTTTTCCAAAAAGTGATAGTGAATCCTCTGAAATTTCTCTCTGTCCCTGGCTGAGCTGCTTTGTCCCTTTTCCTCTTGAGCTCAATTGCAAATCCATCTCTCCTCTAGAGTTGTTGCCCACTGTTAAGGGGTTTCTTCCCTCACTTCAGGAACTGCCTAAGGATGCTTTGTAAAATGCCATGGTGGCACCTTGTGTCATTGCACTGCCTGCTCAGGACTCATCCAGCCCGTACTCTGCCTTGTTGTGTCACTTGAGACATGTGGGTATTCCCACTCACTTTAATGGAACCTCTCAAATGCTTAAATTTACTTATGTAAGTGCTGTGCTGGATCCGTGCCATGAACGGCTGTCACCCTCATGGCAAGCAGAGAAAGAAACATTGCTGTTTTCTGGAAATCCTGTTGTTTTGTGAAATGTTTAATCTGGTCTAGTTTAAGGAGGGCCTTCTCATGTTTCCACTGTATCCTTAGGTCCCTCAGGGCATTTCCATCCCCTAGATGAGGAGGCAGCAGCACTGAACATGCTCTCCATCACCACAGGAGACACATTCCAAGGACAGGGACGTTTATCCCATATGACCCGGTGAATACCTGTGCCTGCGGCATTCCTGGTTTGATATGACGGGATTGATATGATGGGATTTTGTTAATGGTTTGCTGTTAAACAGATGCCTAAAGTCCTTATTGATGGTTTGGAAAGGGGGAGAAGGGAAAGCTCGAAACCTTTTAATACAGCCACTTGCCCCTTTTCCATATTAATCACTCAAGTGCCAGCAGTTGAAACATTGGAACAAATTTCCCTTTGTATATCTTTCATACAAACCCAAACAGAGTTTAAATTACACCAGGGATTTGATAACACGCTTGCATACGCAGCTCATGTCTTGATGCACTTTGCACATTGCGTGTAGAAAGTAACCAGCAGGATAAAGTGCTGGAGGAGGGATGAGAGGGATGACACAAGGTCACCAGGCAGGAGAGAGGTGCAGAGAACCGAGTCCATCATTGCTTCTGCCTGCTGGCCCCCCGTGCTTGCCAGATCCAGATTCAAGTGAGGAAGGCAGATATGCAAAAAAAAAAAAAAAAAAAAAAAAAAAAAGCTTTTTTTTTCTTTCTTTTTCTCTCTCTTTTTTTTTTTTTCTTTTTTCCCTTGGAGTGTTCAAGTTACCTAGGGAAGATAAGAAGGAGGTGTCATAGCCTCGATTAGCTGGAGCTGGGTGGTTACAGGGCACTTCCATAGCTCTGTGCAGATAAGCCCGGCTCGGGGCTCTCTCCTGGCAGCCCCAGCTGGCCAAGCAGCTGCAGACAGAGGCCAAGCAGCACTTTCAATTAGCACTTGATACGTTGCAAACTGTTTTGCAGACGAGGGTGTTAATCACCAACTGAACCCTGCAAGCAGGTGACCACTACCCTCCATCTCCTCAGGGAAAAAAAGGAAAGGATTTTCAGATTAATTGCCAACATCGCCACATTCTACAGAATAACAGTTCCAGAATATTGTTCTCAGTGGGACCTGCCATTTCAAAATTAAAAGCTAAACCATTTACTAAAAGGCTGTCATCATGGTTGTTTAGTCGCCTAATTGCTTCTCCTTTAATAAGTACTCATACTGTTACAAGCCACTTTTGCCAAACAAAATTAGAAAGCATATATTACCAAGAGCAGGTGACTTTAAGAGCATCGTTCTAATTATTCTCTCTCTCTCTTTTTTTTTTTTTTTCCATACCAAAAAATGCAATTATGGGCTTAGATTTCCAACAGAGCAGCCTAGCAGCAAACCTTGCTCACAGATATCAGAGCATAACCTTCTGTCTCCCTGCCCGGTCTCATTACTATGCAAAAAGGTGCTGAGAATAACAAAACTGGTATTTTGTTTCCCTGCAGCATCATCTATCAGGCGGTGTCCTTGGAGACCCAGGCATAATTGTGAGCCCACTAACAAATAGAAGGAACAGTTGTGTCACATTCTGTCTTTATCAAGTTAATATTGAAAGCTTTGAGCATGCAAAATGTTTGAGTGCCTATACTTATTGAGAGAGCAAAGTTTATTGGCTCACTGTCACAGAGGTAACAGAATTTAATTTTGTTTTCATTCTTGTTACTCATGTCAGGCATGCCTGGACCTTTGGTTAAGTGTCCTTCCATGTTATGAAACAAATACAAATAAATATATGACAAATGTAAAACTGCTCTAAAGAGAGCGTTTTAGTTCTCCCTCAGGCCACAGAACAAGACGAAGTTGTCACACATTTTTTAGCTCTGATTTTTATGCCAGTATCATTTAATCTTAACTAAACGTGCAGCTGTGTTGTGTCCTGTTACAATTCAGCATTCATGGCAGTCATAAGAGCCCTGTAGTAAGTGCTGTTCTCCTTTTCCATTTGTACATTGACATGCACAGAGGCCCTAGGAGCTGGAACTGCACATCCTATGCACAGTTTTATCTATTTTTATCAAACTTGCACGTAATTTAATTGCTCACACCCTGTTTCTCCTGGAACACCTCCTTTTTGAAGAGATTGTCATTACACACGGGGGACAAATTCATGTTTAGTCAAGGACTTTAAGATCACAATTTTCCATGACAGATGTATAATGTACAGTTATGAATAAATAACGTAAAATTCAGAGACACTTACAGTAATCCTTTAAATTAGTACTCAAAAAGAGACAGAGCGATGGACTCTTGTACCCACTCCAATGCTCACTGACAAGTTTGGAGCTCTCTAGAAGCCACATTGTGGGGTTTAGGGGTCCAGAGGGAAGGATCTTTTTGTCTTCTTGGGGGGTCCATTTTGTGCTCAGTGGAAGGAGTAGTTTCTGAGGACATAACTCTAACACTTTGGTTTAAACAAATTTTGCAAGTCCCATAGCAAATTCTGCATCCTCAGGCTTGATTCGGCAGCTTCTTAGTGAGAATGAATGATACTGGCATGTGCCTCTGTGTGTGCATAGATAGCAAGGATTTATCATGACCACTTTACTCAAAAGGGGCAGCTGCAATGCAGATCAATACAAATGTGTTTCAGCCATTGCATTATTCCAGCATCTTGAAAACCAGACCTTATATATGTTAAAGAAGTATTTGACATCTGATTTCGATTCTAAATGTGATTAAGGACTTTGTTAAGAAGTGCTTAGCTGTAGAAGGTGCAGCCTTTCCTGTAAAGCCCAGTACCTCTGTCAGTATTTCTGCTGCCCAGGTTACCCAGGAATTGGAAGAACCTCAATCCGTGGAAGAACCAACGTGAAGGTGTTGCAGTCTGATGGCCCATCCATGTGCACTGAGAGGTGGTGTTTTCTACTGGATGATGTGCTTAGTTGTATCCCCATCAGATACAAAACTCCAAGTATTTATAAGAGTTTTAATTATAGAAAAGGCAAGTTAAAATGTACCTTGGTACCAGATGAGGTTAAATTTTGTCAGGGGCTTGGTGGAAAGGAGGAAAGCCTTGCTAGAACTGCAAGATGTGTAGGCTGGTTCAACTTCAAAATAGAACAGGTGGGATTACTACAGTGTTAAATTCTAGGTGCATGTGGGGTAAATCTGTAGGTGCCAGATGAAGTTGTCTCTGCTGCTTATGAACCAGGTTGTTTTCCATGTTGCAGTTTGGCTACAGAGCCATTTGGAATGGGAGCAGGAGGTTTATGATGATGGATTCACAGTCAGAGCACAGATGAAGTGATCAGAGGTGCTTGATAAATTGATGTGTTCATTCATCATACAGTTCTCTAATTTATCACATGGGTAAACAACAAGCTGTGAGTGATGGCAAAGATTTTATTAAGAATTATCTCTAGTAAATAAACTTTTGGGGACGCTCCATTGTTGGAGAAATCCGCATCAAAAGTGAATAAGCAAAACTTCCAGGTCTGGTGCATGAACTCTTGTTCCCCGGCAATCAAAGCCCAGATCTCAAGGGTCTGTCTTCCCTTTCCCACTGACCATGAAGGGCAAGACAAGGCACAGGCTTGTTTGGCTAAAACAGCATTCACTAGCAATGAGCTTTGAATGTAATGGCAGGTTGGTAGATTGTAGATGTGCATTAATATCCATCTTGTTTTCTTTACCACAAACAGGACCATTGAGGGGCTGTCCAGGGGCCACATCTATGTGTAACGCAAGTAAAGGCATCTTTAAAGGCTACTTCAAACTATATCTGCAGCAGTGCCAAGGAGAGCTGTTGTTAGGAGAGCTTATGCTATTGAGAGTACCTTGCCTTATCTCTACCCTTAGTGTGGCTTATATGAATCCTAGTGAAAATGGCCTGTACAGTCCAGAGAAGAACCCTCTAAGGTGATTTTAAAGCTGTTTTAAAACATTTTAAAACTGTTTATTGCTGAGGCAGGACAAAATAGCTTCATTGAAGGTGGACATCTAGGATGTCCTGGGAATGCTGGTAGCTTGGTATCTGTAATTCTTATCCTGATTCCTGGCAAGGAAGGTTCCAAATCTTCCCAAATTCATGTTTTGTTTTGTTTTTTTTTTTTTGATTCTTATGGCACATGAGGACTTAACTGTCTATGCATGTCCTTTTTTAACATCAGCAGAGCACATCTGATTTTACCTAAGCAGTTGAGGCTCTAACAGATCTGCTGAGCTTTTTTTTGCCACACCATTTACAAGAATGATTAAATTATTCACCACATCTGAACTGATACTCAGATCAGATATATTCTTCTCATGAGGCAGTACGAAATATACTACTTTACCCTTCACTGCTTCACTTTCTGCCCAACATTCTTGAAAGATTTCACATTTCAGCGTTTGCTTCGGCTAAGGTGACCCTGCTCTGGGTAATTTATTCCAAGCAAATTTAAGGCACTAATTTCTCTCAGAAATGCAGATGCTCTCACTCCATGCTGGGGGTTTAGGGTGTGATCCTACAAGCCCTTTGCTATTGAATTCCTACTGAGTTTGTTTAGTGGTGTGAAGGAAATGTGCGATGTTGCTAATACAGGAATCCAGGCAGAGTCTAAGCAGGCAAAACAGGTCGGCTGCATCTTTGCAAGAGACTCAGAATGGCTCTTTCAGGAGTTGTTATTGCTCTTAAACGTGTTATACAATTGCATTTGAAATGCTAGCTACGATTGCTCTGATTGGAAAGCCATGTTGTCTTGTTTGTTCTACAATCTGTGCTAAAAAAAAATGTGGGGAAAACTCCTAGCACTCGTCTGCTTGCTTCCTTTAGAGGAAATGTAGCAAACGCTGCTGGTTGTGCAGGCTTCCCTGGGATCATGGACGTGTGCCTGCCGTAGAATGAGGCAGAGCCTCTGGATGGCAGCCAAAGGTTCCTATGGCTCTCTGATTATCACCCAACGTGCCCTGGATTGGAAGTGCCTCCGAGTTTTCCTAAGCCGGGGTGAATTACTCGATGGGCAAATCCAGCAGACAAAGCCTTCATTTGAGTGTTCTGGCCAGAAAGCAAAGTCTTACGCTAAGCCTATGACAGCCTGTAATGGTGAGGCACAATACAGCCCCGTAATGCCCGTCGGATTCCTCTAAGCCAGCGACGGGCCAAGTGCTTGAAAGGGAGAGCAGTGAAGGTGCTGGGCACGGAGCTGCTGGGCTCCCCGGCCCCGCGGGGACACCGCGCTGCTGCAGAAAGCATCGGCTTAACGCCCTTATCTCCAATTTTTGGAAGAAAAGGGCCGCGACCCCATTATCCTGGCCAAATTCAGACTGTGAATGTGACATTTCTCCTTCTTTGTTTCCCTCAGATTGGAGCTGAAACAGTAATAACCTGCACTGCCTGATCTGACTTGTGTTTCTGTATTGTCTCCATGCAGCTCCTGTGTCCTGTGGCTCAGACTGCAGCTGCGCCCGTGTCACTGATTACAGCAGCAGACGTCATTATAACTCAGGTCAGTTTACCTGCTCTAACATAGATATATCCAGATAAATCTGGAGGTATACCCCAAACCATCCTGGTCATTTAGATCCCAAGCTGAACCTACCTTACATTTGTTATATTGTTTTTTTATGGTGCTGCCAAGAGAGAAGAGTGGTTTCATTAGCATTACGTGTTCTTAGCTTGTGTTTTTCCTTAGATATCCCTCTTTGTCCCTATTTAGGGACCCATATTTAGGGTCTTTATTTTTCTTCATGTATGCTCTCAAAATTTGTCCCCATGCTGGCTCCTTTCTTCAATCAGTTTATTTCTAAATGCCTCTATGAAAACCATACCATAAAGTTACAACTTACTATAACTGCATTTGCATCAACTCAAAAGACTTTTTTCCAGTGTGCTATTTTCCAGCTATAGTCTGACAACAGCTAAATATTCCATTTTGCTGTATTTACATGTAGTAATTTGAGAAATAAAATGACCAAATAGGAGATTGTATAGACCCTACATTTTGTGCTGATTACTGTTTGTGGATGCAAAAAGGCTTCAAATATTTCAAGCATCCAAGTGAAAATGTGGAATGCTGTGGGGGAATTAATTTGGCTTTTCATTACTCTTGAAAAAAATCTCTAGTGCTCCAAGGCTCATTTAATAACAAAAATAAAGCCAGAAGTTACCCATAGCATCCTAAGGATATTATTCGTAGTATCTTATGAAAAGATTAAAAGCCTCGGCCGGGATGCTTGTGTCAGTGTGCTGTGGTCCACGCAGGCACCGAATGCAAAGCAGCCCCTCGCTTGCAGCGCTGGTAATTTGGGCAGAGCAGGATGCTGAGCTGTAGAGGGTCTGATGAGGAGCAGGGAACAGGCTTTGCCACCTGGGCTTAGGGATGACATCCCCTCCCTTCCCGTTTTCTTGGGTTTACGTTGGAACAGTTTCTTTTGTTCTGCTGCTGGATATCAGATCTTCACCACATGTACAGAATCCTGCTTTGAACCCACTGTCTCTCTGTTAATCACCCAGAGCATAGCGTTTTCTTTTGCCTTTTAATGGCATTCAGTATGTTCAAATATATTGTATGCAGAGATTTTGACTCTTAGGAGCTTAACTGCTGTTCTGTCTCTTTTATCTTTCTCAAAGATAAATGTTACTTCTTAAAAATAAATGTTATTTTGTTGTTATTTTTGGTATTTCTCATTCTGCACTCTGTTTCTATCTGGACCAGTTTTTGCAGTACATTTCTTAGACAAGCTGTGAAATATGGAAAATCAAGGATGTTGCTTGTATTAAAATCCTTCATGCTTTGATTGTTATTGTTGTCACGAATGTGTAGATGAAAGATAGAAGTTTTATTGCCAGAAAATATTTCTTTAGGGTGCAATCTAAGAGTTTGCACTGACCTAGTACAGATTATTGGGAAACGATTATTTTCAAACATGTCACTCCATGCAAGGAAAAATACAATAGCCTTTTCTGTTCTGACTTACAAAAATGACTAATTTCTAAAGAATTTGAGAAATTAAGGGTATTATTAAAATCTGCAAGATGCCACAGAATGCCTGGTTTCCAGCATCTGCGCTAATGCTATGGTTGAGAACAAGTCTGCAGTTTTTCTATTCATTATCTATACTTTAAGAATTTAAAACTACCAATTACAGTACCAAGAAATTGTACAATAGTTTATTATTATTATTACATTAGCTTTAGACTCTTATCCAAGACTCTTAAAACAGTTTTCCTCCCTCTTCCACTCTCTAATTAAAGAGGTACCTACATGAGATTTGGACCAATTTAGAATAAAATGTTGCTGCCGTGCAGTAGAATAGAGAGCACTTGGTATTCTCTTGGTTTATTTAGATACCAATAATTTGAAGATAGTAAAAGAAATGTTAGGAAGAGGAGAGAAACTATATAGCTCTCTGAGATGCCTTGTGGAAAGAGAAGAAATAGTTTGAACAGAGACACCTGAAGCCTTTGCAGGGAATTGAAAGGAACAGACAGTCTGGAGATGAAGGTCAGCTCCATGCACGGGCCAGCAGGATCAGGATTGTCCTCTTTGGTGAAAAGTGTCTGGCTGAGCAACCTCTAGATCTCTGCTCCAAACAGTTTCTAAGGCTGGCCTTTTCTGGGCATGAATCATCTGGAACAGACGGAGGGTGAAATTTCAAAAAGGAACAGTGGATTTATCCCTTTGCTTGCTAGGCAATCATGCATAAATCCGGCCTGGTGGCCTTCTGAAGTATCTTCATTTGTATAATAGTCTCCCTAAATTTAGGCGTTTATGTCCTTGTTCTCTTTAGTTAAAGGAGATTGATCTAACTCCTGCAAGACCCTGGGTCATTTTCCCATCTCAACAACAGTGTTTCTATATCCGATCTATAGACATGGAATAAGCTGAGATCCCTTTTTCCCTGGCTCTCAGCAGTCTTTAATTTACCTTTCAACCACCATTGCTAGAGCCTGGATTTCCAGTTGTGGAAGTGCACAGTTGATTAGCTCTACATTTGAATGCTGTTAAAGGATTGAGTGTATCAGACTTCTTCATGTCTGTATTTTTTTGTGTAATTGTACCAATTACATTTTATTACATTTGTCTTCTTTTTCACCTGACAGGAAAAGCTTCTTTCTGAATAACACGGGCTTCTTGCTACTCTCACTAAAATCAATTGGAGTAAAGCACTGACCTTCCAAACTCTACAAGGCAGTGTAATAAATCTGAAGCCAAGATTCCTATAGGAAGAGGCCCTTTCTGATTTATATTCCAGCTTGGGCTGTACATCTGGGATGCGTCGGTGATGATGTATTTCATGTGCTCAATTCTGTTCAGACATATAGCCACAAATGAAATTGGCTTGGTTTCATGTAACAGAAAGTGATGGTAGGAAAAGATAAGATCATTTCCTGGATGAATTGGGACTGGAGTAGAGGAAGCGTGTGGGAATTTGTGACTCACCTATGAGGAACACATGTTCATATCTTATATCCAAAATGACATCTCAGTAGGGTAGTGTTCCCCATGTAGTGAAGGAACAGTTTGTAATCTTAAATCAGCTTGATTTTTTGTTTCTTTGTTTTTTTGTTTTTTCAGTTGTGTCTCTTTATGGTTCAGATGATTGAAAGCACAGCTGGGATAGGTGGTTCCCTAATTATTCAGCTTTACTCTTTTTGCAGAAGGGAGATGGGAGTTTGGGAAAGACAGAAGTGGTCTGGGCCTCTGGTGACAGCTTAGTAGCCATCCACAGTAGCCACTGGCAGTAAAGAACAGAAGCTAGTCTATAGTTGCCATTTACATTAAAAGTATATTTTTTTATTAATTGCATGCAATATTACATTCTTTTAACTAAAGGGAAAGATAAAAATATTTTCCTGCTAATAAGGACTTCTTATTTCTACAAACAGATCAGATGACTCACCCAAAGGAAAAATGCACTCTAAGAAAGTAGTTCACGCTGCTGGAGATTTTTAGAGAAATTTGGAAGTTTCTTAGAAACATTTCCAACAAAAAAAGCTTAAGTTTTTCATAACAAGAAACAGTGCTGACTGGTTAAGTCATCTGTACAGCTTTTCATGAGGGGGCTGTCAGGCTTGTAAAGTGGCCATGCATTTTTGCGTGACAGCATGTAGGTTTGCAGGTGGATAGAGAGGTAGATGCAAAAGTACACTGAAAGAGAGGAAAATTTACACAGCTCCTTGCAAACAACCAAAAATTAAAGCTACGACTCTTTCTGCACATTTCAAGGCTAAAAATTATTGTAAGGTCAAAAGTGCAATGTGTAGGTTAAGGTCACTCCTGATTATCCGTTTCTAGGCTTAGCTGTTCTTGTTGTCCTGATTTAAACAAATTTGACTTTAGGCCTTGGAAGGTCAATTTTATACTGCTCCTACTAGTACTAGACACTGAGTATGGGCACTAATCTGTCTTCTACATAGGCATTCATATCCTTTAGTTATGTTTTATCAGAAGTGAATGACAATGCTATTTCCGCACCAAATAGAGGAAACAGCCTGAGGGCTCAAAAGCACCATCCAGAAGCTAATACTAATGTAAATGTCATCATAAAAAATGTAATATAAGATAAATCTAGTCCGGGCTTGGCTTATTTATGATTGTATTCCTTAGAATTTATAAATGATATTCAGCTGAAGTGGGAGCTGACTTCTGTCTCTAACCAGCTCCTCTCTATTGTGTTACCTAGTGGGGACTTTTAACCATCACTTATATCACTTTATAAATTAAATACAATCTTTTTCTTTCAACTTGTGTAGTCTCGATCCTGGGAAGAATTTCTAAACTTTCGAAATCACTTGGCTACCTTGAAAATCAAACACGATTTACAGGGAAAGAAAGGAACAATTATAGTGAGTCCAGATTCTCACAGAAAAGAAGCAGAAAACAACTAATTTGTTGCTTGTATTGCCAGTATGAGATTGTAGCCCGTGGTGCATATTCCCTGCCTCCCTTTATTCCAGCGGATAGTGTGGCAGTGAATCTCCGGGCAGATCGATCAGCCCAAACTACTCCTGGATACATTCTCAGAAGCGCCTGCTCAATTATCATCCCTCCTGTTGTCTTTATCATTTCATCTGCTCTCATTGCTCTCATTTTGACTTCTTTCCAAGTAGAACGAGGGATATTTTTCCCCGCTCCTTTTCCTGCCTTTCCTCCTTCGGGCCCTTGCTCAGCCTGCGTTATCTGTTCATTGCTCCCACGTGGTCTTGCAAGTGCTGGGTCCGTTTGATCGTTGCTGGATACGGCATTCCGGGGGAGCTCTGCCCGGCAGCAGCGCTACCTGCTCTCATTTATATTCCTGCTGCAACCTGCTGTATCTGAGAATCTTGTTTGCTTTCCTCCACTGAGCCTCTACAATGAGCAGCCAGCTTTAGGGATTTTTCCTGTAATCACTTATAAATCTCTTCCTTGGTCACTATTCTACAGTACCTTTTCACTGAACAGACACTTCCAGTTTCTATTACAACCACACCACTGGATTTGAAATCAGTATTTTACAGCGATGATCTGCTACAGATCTTTTGGCATTAGAGTTGTTGAGAGGAGAAAGATTCATTGTTTGCTGTTTTTTCCCAGTGCGATGGGTCTCGTAGCCCACTGGTAATGCTCCACTGACAATGAAGGGCGCCTGCCAAGGAATCAAAATATCAATAAAATGACATTGTGAAGAGGTAGAGATTTCTTCCGATGGCAAAAGTTCATTTAATCTTAAAAATGCTGCTAATTCCTGTCAGCAATTTTATTCAAGGGTCAGAGGTTTGTCTACCTTCCCTGGCTCCTCACCAGAAAATTGTCAGGAATTTATTTCAGAGGCTGTTATCCCTCGTGGGGATCCCTCTCAAACCGCAGAACGATACCTCTGGAGCCTCTGTGCTCACAGCCTGTGCATGATGGCAACCCTAAAAATTGGGTCCCAAAAGGCTTATTTTGTGCATGGGAGCAAAAATTCAAATTCATCTCTCTCTATAGTTTCTTTTTAAATATCATTTATTGCAAGAAAATGAGTATACCCTCGTCACAATATTATATTCTGACCTGCCAAGAGTGACACTTGAAATACTCTTGAATCAACAGAGTTCTGATGTCTTTATTTTATAAGAAAAAAACACAAAATAAAATGCCTTTTGCACAGAAAAGCAGCCTGCCTGGCTCAGGAACAGCTGTCATGGAAAAGCAGCAGCGACTGAGCTTTGTTGTGACTTTTCACAAAGCACAAAGTGTCAGTCACTCTCTTCAGCTGGCAGCTGACAGCGTGGATTAGAACTTCTTTGCTGATATCTTCCTATGTGAAAGAGAGCTCTTAAAACAGAAAAGGGAAGTTGCCAAAATGGTACCCAAAGCAGGTGATGAAACAGGGGGAGAAGAACAAAGCAAAACTGGGAGAGGAAAAGACTGTTTGCACTTCACAAACAGCCAGGTAATGACATGGTGGGGACAAGAGGAGCAGTCTAGGAACCCCTGTCACCATGGGCTGCTTACAGGGATGAACATCCCTCATCAGACATCACCGGTACGAGCTGCTCCATCACCAAAGAGGAGAGGTTGCTCATCCTCATGGATGCAGAGTAACTAACTTTCAAGCAGAGCCAGTACAAGGCAGAAAATAATGACACTGTTTTTTAGGCTTTCTAAACTTTCGTCAAAACGCTGTTTGTTTGTCTGTTTGTCAAATTATTTCACGTCATTTCAAAATGTATTTTGTTGTTTTGCAGGTGCAAGAAGAATTGATGACATTCATTCAGCAGTGAGGTTTTTTTTGAACTTATTTCTGTCAGCTCAGAGCACAATTCATTTACAGCTCCCTCCAGCGAAAGATGTCCATGCTATAGAGGGTCAGTGTAGAAATAACGTTGTTCTCACTTGGCTTTAGTGAAAGATCCTTCATTTGCTTTTAACTTCTGCACAGGACAAGTCCAGCTTATTTCATTGTCTGTGTCTTTTGACACTGGGGAGTGTTTCATTTTTTCCCTCCATGTGAAGGTTCATGCTGCTCTACCATGAGCCATATCGAATTCAGGATCCTGTTAAAGCACTTTAAGCACTTCCTGTTTAAAGCATTTTAGTGAGCAACATAGATATGGGAGTTTCTCTTCAAACCTTACTTCTTATTTACTGACAAGAATATGAGTCTACGGGATGGCTCTCAACGCTGTGTTCTCATCCTCTTGTAAAGGTAGTAGAATTTGTTTTGCTAAGGCTGAGACTGCGGATGTCAAAAGCCACCATCTGATTATCAGCCACCTTGGATAAGTTTTAGCACTATTTCAGCCTTGCCACAGAGAACTTGGCAGTTGGCAAAGGCTCTGCAGCCCCATTCCCTCCCATCATGGCAGGGCTGCATCTGCACTGGGGTGGCTTCATGCTACCCAAGGCTGTAAGAAGGAAGCTGGAGCAGCAAGGGCATCTTTAAATGTCTTGCAGTGTTCGCTTGGTGGACTTGCAGCTATAAGTAATCTCATTAAGTGTAATAATGACGAGCTTGCAAGCAAGTAACCTGTAACCCAAGGAAGCTGATGTGTGCAAATTGAGAAGTGATCATCACCAAAAAAGGGAAAAAAAAAAAAGGCAAAAGAGAAAATTAAGCATGTGTTTGCCATGTCACACCTTGCTGCCTTTAAGCTGAAAATTCAACATCATGGGTTTAATTTCCATTTTTTTTTTTTTAGCAGCATAGGCTGAAAGGGAAAATTCTACAAGAGAAATCCAATAAAAGGTTAAATAAGCTACAGCATCCCCAAAATCACACACAAGTACCTTTTGGATCTTCTCTTCAATTGTTCCTATTTCTTCTTATGCCATTTTCTTTTTGTTTTGCATGAAGAACATTTAACAATATTCTTTATTTCTAAAGGTAAGTGAAAGATTAAATTTGAATAGAAACTGTAGGTCACCGTCTGTCACTGCTATGGAGAAAACAGGAGCGCATTTCCAGAGGAGATTTACCTGAAGTTGCAGCAGCAGCTGAAGATCCAGGTTTGTTTTGTGTTAATGTTTCCTTCCAAAGTTTTCTGTGGTCACAATCAGACATGGCCTAGCAATCCAAAACTGTTTTAAAACAAATATTTGCTGTTTTAAAACAATATTGCTTTTACTTTAATTGAGTATGTGGTTTTGAGATTGGTGCAATTTAGCTTTTGACTGGCCAGTGAGTCATTCTTCTGTTATTCATCTCTGAATTCGTATGGTGGCAACGAAAATGTTTTTGTGGGTCAGAAGTGCTAGGTGCTCCGGAGCAGCGCTCCATCAGCGCTGCCCCTCGCATTCATCCTCCCCAAAGCCACGATAAAGGGAATTTCCTGCACAGAGAATGGAAAGAAATGGAAAGGGTTTTTTTTTTTTTTTTTAACAAGTGCAAGACAGTTTAGGTCTTCCCCTTTACTGTTTGTTGACTTAAGAGAAAGAAAACAGTTTATATAAAAATCATCCTCCCTGCAACAAAACGTAAGGGGCGTTGTTGATGTTTTTTTAATCTTGTGTTAATTTTAACATTTAGCTATATGACTGTTTAATATGAATGTTAAGGGAAGGCACAGTTCCTGCTTACCCTTATCTTTGGGTCACTGTGCACTTTGTGTGTGTCTAGATACGTATGTGATGTACCTGTTTTCTGCAGTAACTGCAGTGGTGACTGGGTAATATACAGAAACAAATGTAGTCAAAGGAGGAATCTTCCACCAGCTCATGACTGTCTAACAGGAATATTTATTCTGTAACAGTTCTTTCTTATACTATTAAAAAAGAGAAGAAAGACTGAATATTTTGCTAAATTTGAAAATATTTTTGCACCTAGCGTTTTATTAACATGGACAAAATAGTGAAAAGAAACCACAACAGCACACAAGTTAGGCAGCAAGGAGTACAAATAAACAGTAACATGTACTTACAAATTTATTTACCTGTGTTGAACACATACAGTGGGAATTAAAGGTGAAAATGGGGCATTGAATTGAATCTTATAAGGATTACTGTGTGCTGTGAGTTTTTAAAAAGCTTCTCCTTTTTTTCTGCTAAGTTCAATTTGGAGGGTTTTTCTGACTTTTATGATGTTCTTTCTATTAAACAAATCAAATCAGAAGCCATTTGCTAGCGAACACTCCCTGCAAATCCATTTCTATTAACTCGAACACATCTGTCTGCTCCAGGGTGCTCCACCTTGGCTAACAACATGATGCTGGTTATCTTCCACACACATGCATCGGGTTAGATTCATTGTATCTGTGAAAACAAAAATCAGAACATTCAGACTATTATTTATGCTTAGAGAGACTCTGACACTGCACTAGTAAGAACAAAATGCAAAATATTTATTTTTCTTCTGAAGGTGCTTAACACAGCTGTGGTCTAGATCCATATTGCCACTTCTGAACAAAACCAGTGTTTTATTTGCAATGTTGATTTGTCAGGTTTTAATAACATGATCAATACAGCAAAGAGTGTGAAACAGTGTTGAAATAGTATATTTTATCCGCTTTGATATTCCAATTGCTACGTTTATTTTTAAATTAAGAACAATCCAATAATTTCTAATGAGTTTATGTGCAAATCATTAGTCATTTTGTGACTATTAATTTTGAAGGAGCTGAGGATACACCTCAGAATCAAAACAATCCCTATAATAGCAGAGTGCCCTTTTTTCCGGCTCTACAGTACACTAGGAAACCTTTCAGATCCAAAGATATCCGTGATACAATTCAAACTGTCAACCACATTAAGCCTCCTGTTCTACTGCTTTTCAGTGGGTCCAGAGAAGATCAAGAAAGTCAAAATTACTGCAGTCTGACGGTTGTAAAAGGTCACCAAGTTAAATTAATTCAGGCTATTTCCAGAGCATCATAATATATGTAAAAGAAATTAGCAGCCCTCTCAAGCTCAACAAGAACAAGCTGCTGCAGACCATGGAGATGTACGGGGACAGCGACCAGCAGGAGGTCAGCGTTGTCACCACCTCTCAGAGTAACAGGAGGCTGCACGTTGGCTGGACAGCGACTACGTTATTTGTTGTGACAAACCTTCAGGGTCTTCACGGCACTGTGAAATTAGCATGGATCTCATCCATTAAAAACTGAGCTTTCTTTGAGAAAAGTTTATTTAACAGAGATCTTCTCTATTTAGAACTCCATAGGGAGAGTAGAGGGTATCACCGAGCTGTAGAGCACCAGGTGCCTGAGGCTCACGGAGCAGATACCTACTCGGCTGTACAGAGCTTTCGTGTTGCAATTGAGCTGCTTGGAATGACCAGCATGGATCTGATACTTGCAAACCTCTAAAAATGAGACGGATTTGTTACGGGGGCTTTAACTGGCTTGAGAAACAGGAAACACTGATTGAAAGTGAGGTCGTGTTCTAAACCAAGGTCTTGCTGATTCCTCATGACGGGGAGTTGGGTAGGTGGAGATGCCCGGTGGTGCCCTAGAAGGCTCCTTGCTGCTGTCAGAAAATGTAGGTGGCAACTGGAGCTCCAGCTTTGAAGGACATTGTTGTGAGAGTGATAAACCATCTTTCACCCCTTTTTATTTCCCTCTCACAGAGCTTTACGTGGGTCTGTAGGGAGCAACTGTGACTGCACTTAACATTTCATTGAGATTCTTTAGTGATTTCTTCCCTAGGGATTTGCATCACAGGGATTAAGGACTTCCTAAATCACTGAATCAAAAGCCTTGGCCTCTATTATAGAAATGCATTCATAAAGCTCAAAGGATTAACTATAAAACTTGCGGATTTCTGGCTGATGTTGTATGTTCAGTGTTCAATCAGGAATCAGTCTTCTGATACTGTGAAGGCTCCTAATTGTCCACCAAAATTTATTCACGGCCAGCATGTTCTCTTCATTTAGTCCCTTTTCATTTGGCTTAATAGCTCTTCTCCCTCTCGTATGCTTCCTCCCTGAAGAATGCAGCGAATGTGTGGATGTGTTCCTTCTCAACCTGCTTTTTGCTTGGCTAAGCACACCAGGCTCTTTCAGCCTCTACTTGAGACATCCTCCACTCGTGATTGCTGCTACAGCCCATTTCAATGCCTACCCTCATCCGAATCCACCCTTCCAGGAAACAGGCAAGCAGAATGGCATCCGTCCAGGTGAGATCTCCTCTGTGCTTGTACCAGACTTGCTGCTTTCCATATTATATCCCTTCCTATATCCTTTCAGATATCTGGGATGACGATTAATGGGTTTTCTCACCTAAGGTGCTGAAAACTTTTAGAGTTTTGCTGTAGTCTCAGATGTGGTAACAAGTTGCGGTATGTTCATCCGCATTGCCCTTACACTGTAACCCAAGTCAGGACTATTTTGGGGGTGATACCTAGATCATCTTTGCTCTTGACCCTGCTCTTACTGCATAGCAGGCAACTTTTATTCTTGCTCTCCTTTTATTTATATTGTTAAAAAGCCTTTTACCACGTAATGTTCTTTGCCAAAGCCTGTCTCAGCTTGACAGAGCAGTTTTGTACGTACTTGCAATATTCCTTTTTCATCCCATTAAGTTTGCAGCTCTTCCTTTCACCCCCTCCCAGGCTTGGGCTGCAGCTTTGAGGTTGATTTTGCATCTCTGAATGCAGTGGAATTCTGTCCTGCATTTCTGTTCCCATGTTTGTCACTCAAACTGATTACACCAACTGGTTCCATTTCTTTCTCTCAATGAGCCCATTTAAACAGAAAGCCCTTACTTCTTGACCTGATTTTGCCTTTCCATTTAACAGACATTGAATGAACCCCTGTTTTTTGTTTTTCACTAGGTTTCTTCTCTACGACCTTCTCTTCAATAGCAATCAAAACCTACCATAAAATTTCATTGCCTCCTATTATTACACATGGCCGTTGCTCTAGACTCTCTGGGAATGTCAGTGCAATTTCTGGTCCTGTTTTTTCTCCCAGATAATTAATTAAACCTCTGTGCATATCTAACTTAGGATGTCAAAACTGCATCTTCACTAAAGTCCCTATATTGATTGCAATGTTGTGTATGTGATGCCTTTTGTTGTCTCAGAATTTACTACAAAGCTGATGATTCTCTTCTGGACTGCTTTTTTTTCTCCCAGCTGGTTATTGTATTTGGGGAACCCCTCAGGAAGGGGAGCAGGCCAGAAAGAGGGACAGAAGTATTGTCTTTTATTCCAAAATCTTCTGCTTTTAGATCTGCTAGTAATCTAATAGAAGTCAAATTATACCTCCTAGATCTCCTAGAATTTGTCCTGTTCATCACAAAAAATAAAAAAAACTATTAAGGAATAATTCTGTGGCTACAGGACTCTGTGGTCATTTTTGATTTGTGCAAGTACAATGTCACTTCAGTTTTTCAAACCAAAAAAAAAGTAAAAATAAAAATGTTTCAGAATTCACTGTTCCACTTAAGGGAACAAACTCATGCCATGTCTTCTCACACTTATCACAGTTCTTATTTTATCAGATGTGCATTTAATTTCTTTAGGTAAATATCCAAAGGTCACAAAGCATTCTGGCTGGTGCTGTGTGCATGTGTTTATAGAGGTTTTCTTTTCAAATTAAGCTGACATCTTGATGGGTAGCAGATGTCTAATATCATGATGGTGCATATGGGATCATTCATTTGCCAGACCAAATCATCAGATCTCCTAGGGGGTGTAAGAAAGAGACAAGGAGCAGCACAGGGGGAAAAATATTCTCCGTAATTTCCTACTTTTGTTAATGTTCTCTGAAGTATATTATTTTAACTGGAAATTCAGCTTGCCTTTCAAACTAATGGAAAACTCCATCGTGCAAATTCACCAACTTCACTTAGTACTTTATTCTGCGAGTTTTCTGTCAGGCACTCACAATGGCTAAAAAGTCTACAAAGATATATAAATGTAAAATCTGATAAGGAGCGGACTGCAAACTGTGCTATGCAGGGAGCCCAAGACATGACCCTTAAATCAGATGTTCATATATTATGGCAGGATATTCTGTTGAAAATCCTGGATAAATGGCATGCAGGAATCCTGCTTTATGCAATGCACTTTGGACTCTCCCCCGACTTAAGGAATGGAAAAGGTGCATATGGAAAGATAAAGATGGACCCTGAAGATCTGCTAAAACAGATCGCATAAATGAAAAACTGCCTAGAAATCTGGCATTTTGTTTATGATCATCTATCTGCCCTGGTATGGAGAAATGCTGCAGAGCAGAGGAGCAAAAAAATGAATGGACGAGTTGCACTAAACTCCTCCCCAGAGGGGCCAGACATCGCTCATGCAATATCATATATGCCTTACCTCTAGTTACTGCTAGCGTGCGAAAAAAATCACTGGCTAAAGGAGACAGCTAATGAAACGGTCTTAAGAAGGGCTGGAGGGAATTCCTTGGAGCAGATCTTGGCTATTGGGGAATAATATTGCTGTCACTGGTACCATTAAAGACCCTAATGCTATTGAAATCTTGGTCTATGCTGTGAGCAGAAGAATAATCAGAAACTAAAAGTATATGTGCTAACTAAAGGAAAGCTCACTTGTACCTGAGTGTGTAGTATAAATTAGTATCTGTGCCTTGCATTACATTTATACACGTCGGTTGGATTTTACCGCAGTACTGCAGCAGTTGTGGAAACATAACCAAGCACAAAAAGACAGTGATCAGAAGCAAATGTCTTCTTCACAAGCTTTTATATTTCTTTATGCATGCAGCAAAGCGAGATCCATGCTTCACAAAGTCCTGTAGGTTATTACCATGTGTTAAATTGTGATCTGCAAACACAAGCTGTTCTTAAGCAAGAACAAAAAAGAAAAAGCAGATGGTTTCTTTTAACGTCATGTGAAACTTTTCTTGAACAGGAGCGTATGTTTTCTCCTCTCCATCTGGCAATTCCCACGTGTAAATGATCTGGTTTTATCATTTTGGGAGACTCATAAGACCCCCTCTGGTATAAAAAGGCACATTACCCTTAAAGAGAGAGGAACAAAGAATGCCAACTGCTTCACAGCAAAGCTACCAAAAATATATTTTTCCTCAATTATCTGTTTGAAAATTTATCCAGAAGTAATAAAAAAAAAAAGAAAGAAAGAGAGAACATGAGAATATAAATATCCAAGACTTCAGAGGCCCCACTGGCAAAACTTTTGTGGAAGAAACGTTCTCAAAAAACTGTTTCTTCAGGTGTGATGGGCAGTTGGGCTGGCTCAGGGCCACACGCAGGGACTGCCCAGGGGACAAGGTTTGCAGCAATGTGCTTGGTGCTGGCCTGGTGCATCGCTTCCCTGCAGCTTCCGACACCTCCCGTCTGCACTGCCAAACAATCAGCACTGCAGCCAGCAGAAATTTTTATTTTCCACAGGAAAATGCATGTGCGTTCTGTTGGGAGGATCCCCAGCAAAACCCAGGCTGAAGTTAATTATTCTTGATGGATCCCCAGAGAAGTTTGTCAGGTTGGTTTTTTTTTTCTTTTCTTTTCATGCTGTTCTTTAGGTCTGAAGTGTATCTAATATTTTGCTGGGTGGAAACAATGCGTTTCTAAGAAGGAAAAATCCATATTCATCAAGATAATGGATCTGAGAATTGAATGCTGGAGGCTTTCTTGAAGGAAGATGAAAGTGGAAGAGCTGAGATTTACCTCAGTGATTAGTGAGAACATATATTGGACATTTTGGATTCTCTGCATTGAAGGTTTTTAGGTAAAACATGAGTGAAACCTATTCCAGAATAGTTAGTACTCCTATACATAGCATTCAAGGTCTGAGGTTCAGTTCCCAGCTCTCCTTTTTCTAACATTTCCCTGCAAATAGCCTGACCACCAAGTTTTTGACTTTCCCAGTTACACCATCTCTATTTCTCCTTGGAGCTGTTCTACGTTGTGGTTTTAATTTGCTATATCATTTTGTTTCTTCACATCCTATTTGTTCCTCTTTGCATACCAAAACGGGACTATTCACTGGCAGCTCCTATGTTAAATTCAAAGCTGTCTCTATGAGCTATTACAATTCAGGATATGGTCTAATTTAAGGGCCAATAAGCTATCCCTCTCTGCAAGTCATTCTAAGGAGTTTCGGCAAATGCTTACACTTTATCCTCTAGATGTTTAATCTATATTTTTTAGAGCCAATATTTTTTAAACAGAAGTGGCACTGGTATAATAACACCACTTAGAAATCAAATATTAATGCTTTTGTAAATGTTTATTGTGCTGTTAGATTAAATTATTTCCATGCACGGACAGAACAGATGACTTCTGTTCTGCAAAGGAAATGGCATTAAATCAAGAATCTGGCCATTTAGCAACAGTTTCACCATCCGCTCTTCCCTCCTAATTTCCTAATCTGGAAAGGAAATCACAAAAAAAAAAAGAATAATAAAGTTTTAAGGATCAAAAAAGAAGCAGAGGGAAGGACTCACAGTGACAAGGCGTGTTAGATGTTCCAATTATGCAATTACCAGAGTTCAGAAGACGCAAATTATATCTTGTGGTGGTGTTCAACTTGCTTTACTAACCCTTTGTTTTTCAAAAGCTTCATTAATTAGCTCCCTGAGTGACAGTTTTCCTTTTAGGATCCCATGTTTTACAATGTGTATTAAAATTCCAAACTCCTTCATCCTACACACACAGTGCTCAATTAAGTCAACTAATTTAAAGCACCTGCTATAAAAAGCCTGAAAAATTCCTCCTAAGGAGATATGGCACCTCCTTGCAGTGCTTCGTATCCTCTCGTTTGCTGATCATATCCTTTCAGTGCTCTGTGGATCTCTGAGTGCTGAAAGTCAATGTTGTGACTGTACATGACCAGATTTATTCAAAAGACTTTCTTGTATTGCTGTTTATTTCCTGATTTTTAAATCCTAATTAAAATTTAGTAATTTCGTATTGCTCGTGGACCTGTTCTAGAGTCAGAGCTCCTCAGAGCTCAGTTTTTATCTCTACTGCCCTGCTAATATGCATTAAATTAACACTAAAGGAGAAATGACGTACAAACGCGGTGAGAGGGGGGTGCAATTTAGTTCTCTTCAAATCTTTCTGTAGACACTGCCTCAAATACATGGCCGTTTTAGGAAATAGCATAGGCATTTTTTGATTAAAATATTTTCTGCATAGGTATATGGACTGTGAGGACTTTCATCTGTAGCTCTGCTAAGGAAAGAAATCCTGCAATACCCACCTGTGTGATCAATCCACTAATTGATCCCAGCTGATGGAGCAATTAACATCATATTAAACATAAGAGATGCCACATGGAAAAAGTTCATTCCAAATGCCTCATCCCTAGGGAGGCTTCCGTTAAAGCTGGAGTCTGTAAAGATGCTGAACTCAACCCAGTGCCCTGGGAGAGGGGAATCTACAGGTAAGTAGGTTCTGTTTGCTTCTGTGTTTAAGCAACTTGCTTATTTTATCAAGAATTACTGTTGAAAAGTATGGGAATAGGTCATTTTAAACAGTGTTTTAGCTTGGGGGAAAAGGAGAAAAAAAAAAAAAAAGACCTAGGAAAGTGGGAAGATGTGAATTTGTCTTCTTGTTTCTGTAATAGCCACTAGCTTTTGGGGTAGTCCTATGGGGGCAATGAGGTGGAGCCTGCAGAAGCTGCTATCTTACCTATCTGTAAGTGCCCCAAGCCTGGAAGTGCTGGGTTATTTTGGTAGGTGGCTTTGTCTCTTGCTTGAAGAAATATTGAGATGGTCTTTTCATTTCCAGAAAGAAAAATGAGCTCTTAGCATTACTCAAGAAGCAAACTTTGTTCTTGTCTTCCTAGTATTGGTGTGAAGGGAGCATCTGTTTTATGCTAGTTTGTTTGTTCTGTGGGCGACTTGTTTATGAAATTACCCAGATGAAAATAATTAGGTAGAGTTAAAACAAACATTTACCACAGTTTTCCCCTCAGCATCATGGGGCAGCTGCACTCTGTGGTTCATCCTCTGTTACCCGAGTGAGTGATGCCTGAGTGGGCAGCACTTTTCTGTATTTCTCTCTTTTCGTGGATGGTGTGAGAGGTAGAAGGTGGGAAGTGCTGTGTGTTTCATTTCTCCACAGTATGGGCATGGCTGGTATGGAGTTCAGGAGCTTACTGTGAGAATTGAGCATCAGGAAGCACAAATCTTATTCATCCTCAAGAGAGAAAATATGTCTTCTAAGTATTTGTCATTTCTTTAACAACTATGTGTTTTCATTTTTCTCTGCAAATTATTCTGAAACTGAAATTGCCACTTGTTCATTCGGGCTACTTAGCAAAAGCCTTGGGCATTTTTCGTTGTGCTTTTTCTTTTTTCCTCTAGATAATGGTAGAATTTTCAGGTACAAACTCCTAGGTAACATCCTTCTGTGGGTGCTACAGCTTTGGGAAGGTTGTAGTTACTCTGCTGGCCTGGGGCAGCAGGTCAGAGGAGTTGATGGCCATGGGGGCAGCCTGGCCCTGGACACGTCTCCCTTCCCTTGGCCAGCTGCTGTTTCAGCCTTTGGAAAGGGCACAGTGAAGTTCTGCCAACTCCTTAAAATTCAGGGGCATCTCTTTGTAGCCCTGTGACCTTGGAGAAGGCATTTCCTTAAGTGCCTTCAGACCTGAACCCTTTTTGTAATACTCTGTGCATCCACATGACAAAGACCAGTATTTTTTATTTTATTTTATTTTATTATAGTAACTTTAGATGCAACCAGCCTCACATCCCAGGCAATCCACTTTTGGGGGTTTTGTTTATTCTGTGTAACAGACTTTCCATATTTCGCTCCTGAAGCTCCCTCTGCTTTCAAAAACCAGTGTCCTTTTTTCTACCTTGATCTTCTGACATGTGGACTAATATTTCTCACCTCTTATGCTTTGGGTCATTTTCAGTAAAAAGAGGGGTATATACCCCAAAGCAGGATCAGATATTGCAGTATCTAAAAATTCAAGTGATGTTGATGCTGTTAAAACTGAAATTCTTGAGGTGCTGTTACATGTTTGTGCAACAATTCCTTATTTAAAAGAAAAAGAAACAAACATTCTTATTTTCACAAACCAGCCAGCCCATGATTTACTGCTAAAATTGGAAAGGGAGGTCAGAAAATCCTACTAAAATATTAAACTCCCATTGCAAAACATTTTGAGAATCTGCAGAATAAATACATTTACAGTATAGTAGCTTCAGACACCCAGAGCTCTCATTTCATAGACGTTGCAGGTGTGGTAAGTTGTCACAGTATATCTCAATAAACCACTTTACAGTTTAAGGATTAAAAAAAAAAAATGAACGGTTCCCTCCTTTAGGCACAAACTTTTTTGACGATTCCAGCTTCCCAGCGTTGCCTTTTAAAGCATGTAATTAAAATGATGATCTCCTGTTGGCTACTTTGCCAGCTGACATTGATTTTTTTTTTTTTAGCGCATCCACTTCTTTATGACTCTGCTGTGAGTCGTCTGGAACGTGCCTTTATAAAGTGGATCTTGGAAAGTCTTAGCACCAATTATCACGTAGATTAGTAGCAGTCCTTGTTAAAGTTGCTGAGAGTCTAGTACTGTGGGCACCTTTCTGGGAGTCCTTTTTCCACACAGAACAATTCTTAAATAATAGACGGGGAGAGAGAAGAAAAGCAGAGAAGTGAGTAAGATGGTATTGCAAAAACAGCTTGGCTATTCTTCAGGCTTTCATTATTCATATTTTCTTTCGTTTTGGAGACTGATTGTTGTGAGAATTCAATACCGTTACTAGCTTCTTTATCAAAACTGTCCTCTGAACTACAGCCCGCTGGAAGTTCTGTTAAAATAAAGTAGTTGTTCTCCTTGCCCTCTAGCACGAAGAGCTGCCCATAGCAATGACAATAATCCAGAAGAATCATTTTTTTAAATGGAAAGCAGTAACCTGTCAGCATAAGATTTAAGTGTTGGTGAGTGGGCCCCGTAGGCTTTGCGCTGCTGTACGTGACCGCTGACGAGCAATGCTTAGGACTTTGCAAAGGCTGCAGCAAAGTTGTGTGGTGCTTGGGTGTAAAGCTTGTTTAGAGCCTTGTTCAGCAACACTGCTACCCTTTGGAGATGACAGGGCCATGGAGAAGGTCACACCCTATGGGCTGTTGCACTCACTTTACCAGTCTAGTCTATTTTTTGGGTAGTTTGAGACAGCTCATCTTTTTTTGCACTAGTTTTTCATAATTGTCATCCAGATCACTCAGTTGGAGCACATGGATGTTAACTAGCTCCTCAGGGTAGAGTATTGGATGGATAGAACTGAGCTGTGCCTCTGACTTTCAGCTCATGGCGACTTGCTCCTAGACTGCTTCCGTCTGTTGGGATGGGGATGTGGGGAATCTTGACATGAGGTCTTTCTTCAGTGTGGGCTTTATGTGCTGGGATCTTACCAGGAGCATCTCTGTAGCTAAATGATTCCTAGGCCTTCCTAGCCAAGCAATCAAAGAAGGAAAAGCAAACTTCCTTGCAAGCACCAAGGAATTACCTGCCAAGGTAGGCAAGGCCTCCAGGAATCGGGATCTAGCAAGCAGACAGTATCAGGCAATGGATGTTGTCCTGCTCGTGGTTCCTGCAGTCGATGCCCTCACAACCCCTCAGCCTGAGTGTCCGGTCCCTTTTTTCAGATAGATGTGTGCTCTTAATTTAAGTGCTGCCTTCCTTCCTCTAGCCCCCTATCCCCAGGATTAATATATGTCAAGTTTTGGGAGTTCTTGTTGCAGCACTGTCCAGGCTGTGCCTTGTGACCAATCTGCCTACCCGGCTTTGTGGCCCTCATGGAGAGGGCCATGTAAATCCAATTATGTGATTTCTGCATTGCCAAACAGTGAGCAAATGCTTGAATTATGGATCACAATTAGCTACTAATTGGCCGTAATGTAAGCCCCTTCTGAATGGACATGGTAAATATTGAAACAAATGGGCTGTTATTTTTCAGACTTGAATGCTACTCATTTAAAATGAAAAGCTAATTTAAGCCTGGGAGGTAAGCTCTGTATTTTAATCAAGTGTGACAGATCAAGAACAATAAATGAGCACTTGAGGTGAGGGGATGTTTATTTCCCTGCTGCAAGTTTATTTGTGATGAGTTATACTGCCCAATGCAAAGTGAAATTAAACTGTAACTTTGATCCAGATCTTAAAGTAGTCTTGGCAGAAAACCTGAATTAAGGAAGCGGCACAGAGGAGACCTCTCTTTAAGTAAAACAAATCTTACAGAGAAAGCATTTGTAAATTGGCATATATATATAATTTTTATATAAATCAAAAAACGTGGTATACCCTTTTGTTTAAAGTACGTCTTCCTCTTCAGTAAATGTAATTGTTTTTATTGTAGAGAGAGCAAAACAATGATTATAGCTGATGTGACTTTTTTCCTTTATTTTGAAGCACTGAACTAAAATTTCGATATTGCTTTTCTAAGCTAAAGCTAACGTGGATTTTTTTTTAAAAAAAAAAAAAGAAAGAAAAATGAAATTAGGTAAGTTCAGATGTATGTTTTCTAACAAATTAAACTTCTTCTTGAATCAAGTATTGTATATAATTTATATACATAATGTCCTGAAGAACTCATATCTCTTCTGTGTCTCAGTCTGTATATCTTATACTTTTTAATATTTCAGTACAACCAGCAGGGCTGATGTTGCTGAACAATTTTTTTTCCTGTATCCAAGCAACAAAATCGGCCTCAATTCAACATATGGAAAGGGTTTTAATAACTGTACATAATATAAGGTTATGCTGAAAGCAATAAAAATATCTCTGCATAGTGCTATTCTCAGATGAGATCTCTTGCCAAGTAACTACAGGAGTGCTTTTTGCCCAGTCAATGTGTAACTATTACAAGCTGGTGAAAAAGATGTCGATGATGCTTCAAGAACCAAGTGAGCTAAAAGAACTAATTCCCTAGAGAATATCTGGATATTTTCCAGCATCTAGTATTGCACGGGTGTTGTCCTGGACTAGCGTATTCCTGAGTTCCTGTCCTCTGTTCACATATTTCAGGTGTGTTTCTGTCTCTTCTGGTACTGCCTTATTTAACTTTCTAATACATTCTACAACAGAAAGGACTCCTGATGCTGGAAATGCATTTATTTATCACTGTCTATCACCTTAGCACCCAGAGGTGAGTCTGAGCACTTCTGTGTGAAGTTTAGCAAGGAGCTTGAGTGTACCAGGCAGAGCAAGTGTTGGTTTTGAGATGTGTTAATAGGGAAACGTGACAACTTGAATGTGTCTATATGTAATGCTAGTATTTAATACTATATGTAATGCTGCCTGGTCGCTCTCTGCTGTTTTTTGCTGCTGGAAGCATGCAGGAAGCCCCATGTTATCCAGGTGAACTGGTTTTGTTGTGGCTTTTTTAGCTCCAATCATGTGGAGTTGAAGGTGGTTGTGCTGTGTCTTTCCAGGCTGCAAGCTGAACTTCCAGGTCAGGTGTTGAGTTAACTCGAACCATCCCTTCCCAGCCTCGTGCTCCAGAGGTGCAGCAGCTGCTTCACCTGCTTTGTGCAACCCCAGGATCCATGCAATATAATTCAGAAATATGAATTCTATTGGTTATGAGCACAAGAGGTCGTTTCTATTTGATGCAGAAAAATCATGATGGCAACAGCTAACGCAGGCTGGGTGAGCAGCCAAAGCACGTGCATCCCTTCCAGGGAAGGTCCTTCACCCATCGAGAGCTGAGCACTGGCAGCTCAGCACTGCTGAGGCCAAGCATCTAATCTTTAAGCTATAGCTAAGGAAATGAATAAAAAGTCACTTTTCAGGACATACACACTGAAGCTAATGCAAAGGGAAGGTTGTATTAATTCAGCAAATCCTAGTGCCAAAGAGGTCAGATGAGGATTTCTTGGGTGACAACTCCACAGCACATCTCGGGGCATGAAAGGACACAGTTGAATCCTATTGAAGGGGTAGGAAAAAGAGAAGCTCTTGAAATTATTCTTCATTAAAAGATCTTTTTTCTGAAATAGTATTGCTTCAAGTCTGTATAAGATAAAGTTTTCTAAGTACCAAAGTTTCTATTTCTGAGACTTTCAACCTCACATTTTTATAGCTGATCTAGAAACATTTCATTAAGCTTTCTCTTGCTTATATAATTATATAGTAAGTGTGTATCTACTTTGTAAATTAAAAATCAATGGTCAAACATAGTGTTTTCTCCTTTTGGGGTGAACTTGTCTTAAGTTTGAAGTGAACTTTGTCATATCAGTTGTTGTTACCAGCCATATCTATTTGCTAATCTGTGACTGTCTTCCCAGTTCTCATATAACTGCTCACACACATGCACACCAGACACTTTATGAAGTCAAATTCCTGAAGAATGGCAAAGATCAAAAGATTTAGTTAAAGAACGCAAGCTAGGCAAGGTCATGGTAGACGAGATACAGTAGTAGGTGTTCATGACTTCTAGATGCATGCATTAATAATAAATTCCCCAAGCTGCTTATTATTTTATTGGGCAGGAGGTGACCCAGCCTGCAATGTAATCCTCCCACATCTTCCTATGAGGTTGTCCATGGGTTGCAGCATAGCCCGGGCTGGGCGCTGTGTGGGCAGCAGTGCTGTGTGCCAGGGCTGCATCTCGTTTGCACTGAGGTTGCTTTCTAATATCTGGGAAACTAAGGGAGCCTAATGTAAATGCAAATCAGCCCCAAACGCTGTATGCCTCCTAATGAGAGAAATCAAATCTACAATTAGGAAGAATGCTTCAAGTGCTTCCTACAAGCTGTGAAGTGGGGTTCCGAGGTTGTCACAGAATCATGTTTGCTTGTGAATAACCTTACTGGGGAGAAACACTCCAAACTCACCATGCATGACTTCACCTTTCCCATGCCTATTTAAAAATGCCTTGGTATATCAACTCTGGGTGAAATTATTGCCAATGCTATGAACGCTAACTCTGTGCAGAGAATTGATCAGGTGGCTTCCTCATCATGCCCAAAGCCCTCGTAGAGGCCCTCATTTGTTGCTGTCAGAGACTCTCAGCTTTATAAGCTGCATAAAACCCAAAAAACTCTACATGGTTTCTGTAAAGCCAAAATGGTATTTCTCTCACACAGCCAGTGAAACACTTTCCATGTTCTTAGTAACTTTTTCTTCTTTTTAAATGCATCTGGGTTTGTCATGAACAAATGGAGGAATGATTTTTGTACTGCTATAAAGCTCTCTTGGTTCTAAATCCTTCAGGAAAGGGACTATATATATATTTAACTAGGGCAGAAACTCAGTAAATTATAATGGCACAACAATTCTTTCTCTTTTATCAGTTATTCAGAAGTGTATTCATATGGCCTGATGTTAACTTTCACCTAGAGGCAAATGATGTTTAAGATCAGCTAGTCTGACTCACTCTTGTTAGTTTTCTACAGAAGGGGAAGGAATACCCTAATCCATGGCAATTTTTCAGACAGTGTCTTGGTTTTCTTATTTTCCTGTGCATTTCCCACATCGTGCATCTAATAAGTTACCCAGTTAGGCACTCTCTCCCCCTCCTCTCCCTTGCTCAGGCCTATCCACAGGGATGCAAAGCTGTTTGTGAGCAAGGATGCTTTTTTGTCACATACCTCAGAAGCGGCGCTCGACAGATGGAAGTTAAAAAAGCACCGTGTTTGCTGCCTGAGGCACGTCTTAATTTGTCGTTCAGCTCGGTTTGTTTCACTTTTAATGGCTCGCTTAGCTGAACTTGTGACTAAAAATTAACACAGGGAGGAGGAGGAGGGTGAGGGGGAAGGTAAAGTAGGAGTTTTGACTGGATGGGCCTGCAGAGCTCCCAGTCGTGTGTTTGCTGCCGGGAGCTGCTGGTGGCTGCTGAGGAGGTGACATCCTTATCCTGCACGTGCTGTTGCTCTCCTGGTGTCCCAAGGCCGGTGTGGCGGTGACCTGAGCGGATCCCAAGTGACAGCGCACGGTTATCGCAGGCAGCTCCCTGCCCATCTCGCCTTGCTGCCCTTGGATAAAGGGGGGATTCAATATGTGGATGCAGAGGCTTCCTGGCCATGCTGACTTGCAGGGAGGATGCAGGAGCAGTAGGGTTATGTTGCCTGGACTGCTAACAGGGCAGGAAAATGAGCTTTAATCTTGTTTGGGAGCTTGCGGGGGGGAAACAAAAAAGTCTTTGACCCCTCTTCAAGCGTGGGGGGAAAAGAAAGAAGGTTTTTTGATCCTTTCCAATGAATATATAACTGAGAACAGATAATATAACAGCTAAGCTTACAGGCGAAGATAAAAAGAATTAGCCCAGAATAAGAGAACTTTAATTAAAAAGGTTGCATTTTCAGTCACTGTGGGCTTGCCCGACGGTTTTGCATGCTGACTTCTGCAGACAGAAGTTACTGTAACTGCTAGTATGGAATAGAGTAATTAAGGAATGCAAAAATGCCCTGCTGATGTCAAAACAGCAGCTTGAGAGCTCAGCACGCAACTGCCAGAGCAACCCTGGCCCCACAGGCAGCACCAGACCCCAAATATGTGCTCAGGTTAACAGGAAGGTCAGAAAAATTTAGTCCTATCCAATGCAATAGCTAAACAGTGGGCGTATTTCTTGATTAGAACAGAATGTATAAAGCTAAGGCAAAGTAGGGGCAGATCTGCTGGTGAAAATTTAAAAATAAACTGGGAAAACTGGAGAGAAGGGCAATCTTGGACTGGTAGGTGTATCCTAAATATTCTCAGAGGTTATTTCTATCACTTTTTTTTTTTTTTACTGTTCAATCAGGATGGATGAAATAAGATGGTAACTAAGAAGTTACTTACTTCTCTTGTTCAAATCTCCTGATAATTTTTGTATTAGTCTTGGTAGTATCTGCTTTCTGGTAAAAAAAACAGAAGAGTTTTCTTAGAGTGGTCTCTGTGGGAGAGAGGAAAGGAAAATGTTTGTGAATACTATTTGGCTAAAACGGAGGATTTGCTTTGTATTCATGACTCGTGAGCCCTTTTATTAGTTTCCTCTAAATATTTATACAAGTGTGGGTTTTTTTTTTTTTCCTCCAAAGGAATTTGTGGAAATAGGAGCAGTGTTGCTGAGCGTATTCACAGGGCGAGGGACTGCCGCCTACCCCAGGAATTGCTCGGGAGCTTTTGAGACCTCTCATTAAAGAGCAGAAACGGTTCTGGGTGCTACAGGTTACCCATCGCACGGTGCAGCTAATGAGTGCCTAAAGCAACAGCAGTTGCAGCCAATTCAGCCTGGATTATATTAGCAAACACTGTCTAGAAAATAATTTTTAATGCAGAAGTCAATTAGAAAATGCACGAAGTGTGTTTGTAAATAATTGTGTGGTGGGGAGGAAAACAGAGCTAAATATTAGCAAAAGAAATCGTCCACAGACCAGCCTGGCACATCCATGCAAGTGTCCCTGTTAGTATAGGTACCTTTGAGATGCTCTACGTCTATTTACAGTTTGTTTGAAAATAGATTGCAGTAAGGGCTGAGCATATATAACTCCAGGCAATGAGAACTTTGCTGCAGTCTGCAGTGGGTCTGGTTTAGGGACATGCACAAACCCCTTTACTTTGCAGGGTCTTCTACTTGTGCTTAACCATAAGGAGTTTCCACTCTACTTCATAGACACCTCCTTCTCTTCCATGTTCATTTTTATGACAGTGTTCAAATGCAGAAATTCCTCAGGATTTTATCTTTTTCTCTCCCCCAAGTGAAAACTTCCTGGGCTACTTCCCCTAGCACAGTGTGTGCCCTTCAGGGCATTTCCAATCTTTTGCTATTGCAAGTGGTAGTTCCTAGATTCTCCAGCTTTAACCTCATAAATCACCCTTGGTTCATGCCCTAGGATTAGCTTCCAATTCCCTTCAAACACAGAAAGCTGCTTGGAAAACTAAGCAAGAAGTTTTGCAGCACCTAAAGAAATAGCTTCACCTCTCCTTCTTCCCCTTCCAGCTGTATTTATGAGCACTATTACCTGCATGAGGATTGGAATAAATCTCCGCTCACACAGTTCCTGCCTGCGTGGCCCTTTGCTCTGAGCAGTGATCATCCTCTCTGGGCAGTTTCAGGCAACTCACTGAGGTCCAGCACTCAGGGACTTGTTCTGCAGCACAGACCATCTATATAAGAAGAAAATCAGGCAGGAGTGGGCTGCTGGGGGGGAGGGCAAGGTAAGAATTTAGTCCACCAAAAATCTGCCTTATTTTGGAGAGGGCCAGTTCAGCTGCCTGAATATATGGTGCAGCCACTTTGCAGCTCCTGTGTCAGAGCTGCACCTTGATAGGGTTTCCTGGGCTCAGGTTTGTACGAATACTCCCCAATTAGCAACAAATCTTGTTTTCTTTTATTTTTTCCTCAGATCATCTCCCATCAAATTGCCATCTCTCTCCAGGTGGCATCACTTGTGCCTCTTGCAGTATGTGCCCTCAAAATGTGTCCTTCCACAATGCAGTGAAAGGAAGTTATGTTTCATTTAATTTGCTTGCCTCTTTATAATACTTCCCACTAAACTGTGTTCAAAGTATGCCTCAAGTCTTCTGAGAGCAGCACATGCATCTCCCCATTTGTATCTACTCTGCGATGGTTTCAAGCCATGTCTCTGCAGTGCTAGTCAGAGTTGTAGGGCAGCAGAAACCATGGACCCTGGTGTTCAGGGAGCTAAACCAACCTGTTGAACAACACTTGGTGCGTGGTCCTGACTGCATGAGAGCACCGGGACTTTGTGTGGGACTTTGTTGTGGATGGAAGGAGCTTCCTTCTCTTAAACTTCTCATCCCAAACTTCTCCAGTTGTGCTTTGAAAGCCAATAGGACAATGTGGAAATGGTTAAGTGATTGACTTAAGCTGAAAGGAGTTGAGGTTTCTGTAATGGAAATGTTATGGTTTCTGATAAGTGGATCATCCAGTATGCGCACAGTGATGCCTGCATTTGGATAGGCTGCTGCTGTGTTTTCCAAATTACTGACCTAACTTTAGTTTTCCTTATTAATGTTTCTCTGCATTCCAGACTCATTGTTTATAGATGGGGGATTGATGATCCTTGTAGGAGTGCATGGAAGGAATTTCTAGGAACTTTAGAAATTCCATTGTCTTATGGCAGACTTCTACTGCCCACACCTAATCCACCTTGCTGATGGCAACAAATGCCCTCAACAGCCTTGCGGATCAGCAGTCACCAGCTATTACTGATGCCTAATTGAGCAATAAAACATAATTGCAGAACTCGCTGATTGCGATCATCTGTGATTATGTGCAAGAATTTATGCATGTTTAGTACTGCTGCCCCACATTCAGCAGGTTCCTTTTCTGACTGCCTCTGGTGCTTCTAGATGTGCACTGGGGGAAGAGCCTGACACAAATACAGATTACTGCCTCCGAGCTGGGGTGGGCAGCTGGCAAAGAGAACCCCATAAAACAATTTGCTCTGGTGATTTTATTGGCGTATGTGGGTAAAAAGGTTTTAATTTGCCTCAGTGAATGCATTTTTATGATCTGCATCGCTGAAATCGTGCTTGTGATGAAACGAAATAATTAAAAATGATATTCTCCTCTCCATTGTATTTATGATTAACAAAGTAAATGAAAATGCAGCCTTTTATCTGACATCAAATGGTATTGCATTTCTGAGCTAAATTGGGCATTCATCGCTTTTTCTGGTGTGCTTTTTGAAGCTTAAGCATACCTTTCTTTTTCCTCTTTCTGGTGTTTCTGAATACTGGTAAATTAAAGATGACTAGAACTGGAAATGCTTTCAGAAAAGGTCTTGAAATCTGTACACATGCACACAAAGAAGAGAAAGAGAGAAAGATGTAAGCTTTCTCCTTTCCTCTTAACATCACAATCAAGCAATTATTTGGAACACTTCCTACGTATTCCACCCATGTTTTGTTCAGTCTACATTAAATAATTTCTTTTATGCTTGTCTCAATTTACAGCAGCGTTGTATTAGCCTCCGTTCCCAAAGGTTGGGAAACAACTAATTTGGTAAACAACAAGTTCTCTGGTCTGTAAACCCTCAATATATATATATATATTTTTTTTTTAAGTAAGAAGTGACTTAAAGCTTATTATTGTCAGAAAGAAAGCCTGTTGAAGGAGGGGAGAGGAGGAAAAAAAAAAAAGTAGGAAAAAATTACACTTCGCTGCAAGTTTAACAGTTGGGAATTATAATGAAAGAACTACTGGAAAGGTAATAATTTGAATGCACATCCATGTACTTTTGAATTACTACAAGGGAATTACCTGTGTCACTGAGACAAGAATCAAACTGAGTGTTTCCGGATGACAAATTGCCATGAGCCAAATTTTGTCATTGATGCAGACAGGAGCAAAATTTCTCCATGACTGCAGAGATGGTATGGCCTGCAGAATTAGCTTCAGGACCTAGTCATAAAAGGGAAAATGGGCAAGCAGGAAAGTGAGCGATGATGTATTTGATCCTTGTGTCTTGAAATGTGCAGATGCAGTTTTTGTGATACCAGTTGTTCCGGGCTGATTTTTATCCTCTTTTCATTCTTCAACTGACAGCCAACACAGAGCTGACAAAATCGGGCTCTTGATACTTTGTACATGTCAAATGTTTGACAGCAGCATTTTGCTTGTAGTTTACCTACGCTTACCTCCGAGAGATCAGCCAAAAGCATATTACTGCAATCCATCTTCTGCTAAAATGCATAAATTAAATCTCGGAATGTATCTGGTCAAGACAAGGGTGAATTCAAGCAATTCTGCACCAACCTTGAGTGCTTAAATATGTCCTGTGTGAGCAGGGAGGGTGCTCGTGAGCTGAATGTGCCTGGAGAACAGCTTTGCACGTGCCTAAATGCAAAGCAGAGTACGTCTAAGTTTAAGACCTGCTTGTTTCCATCTAAAACATTACCAACTGAGGCAATAATTTCCCATTTATGAGAAATGTGATATATTTTGACCCATTTTCTATTTGTTTCCTTATCTGATATTATTTTTCCTTCAAATCTTGTTCATGAACTTTGTCTATATCTTATATAAGTTAGGTGTTTATGCCCTTAGTTGCTTGGATAACTTTTTTCCCCCACTTTCTTAAATTTAGGTAGTACAGTTCCCAATCTTTTCCGATTTCCTGTATATTGTAGTAATTCTTTAAGAGGTCTGGAATTTTCTGTGATTTTACAGACATAGGGGAAAAATGGAAGACCCTTTATTAGAAAATATTTTGAACTTTGTAGCCCATTGAGTAATTTTATATTTCAAGTTATCCTTTCCCCTTTGGGGTTGTTACCCAATAGGTCCATTTAATGACAAAATAACTTTCTTGATACTATACATATGTATGTTTAAAGTTATGTCCATGTTTTATATTTAATTTTTATAGGAACTGAAGTATAAAAGGATACATTTTTAAACCTAGGCATCAATGATTTTTTTTTAAATCTTCTTTTCAAGCAATATTTGAAGAAATGAGGCCAAGAGATCATGTGGGGGTGGGGGGAATATTTCTTCTCCCCCTCCCCCTTAATCGAGGTACTCGGGAAGTCCTTTAAATAAAGAATCTGGGCTGTTGATTTGTCAAAAAGACTTTCCAGCAAGCAATTAAAGCCCAATGTTTACAGGCACTTAGATGAACCAGATACTTCCTGGCAAGGCAGAGTGTGAAAGCAACAGACTTTGAAGTACATTGACAGCCCTTAATCTTCAGAAAGAAAAAAAATCCACTTAGGAAGCCCTCCAGTAAGTAAATTATTTAGTTCACTGTGTGTTGCTTAACAGTCCTATTATTTAGACTTTTGATTGTTGAGGACTTTGTAAAAGAGTAAGAAAGTCCAATCTGTCTTCAGCTGAAGTGTGTGGAAATTTTCCCAGGGACCTGGATCAAGTCTGTAAGAGCAACCTCAAGTGTTTTTATCTCCTATTCTACTTTAAACCAAATAACTCTTCCTCCCCTCCCTTCCTCACATAATGGCAGTAGATCTCGTGTAAAGTAGAAGCACTCAGCAAAGTAGTAATGCAGTGAAACTGTGCTAAGAACATGGTTTGGTCAAAAATAATCAGTGTGTATTAGCCATATCGTCAAGGAAGAGATATATTAGCAGTCACAAAATGATTTACTCTACAGCAGCTAAAGAATCAAGGTAAAACAGGCACCTGTTACTGTTTTGGTGTGAGACCAATGAAAAGGGGCATGATGAAGGGGCAGTGGTGCAGCTGATGCCACCAAGATTGCCTGGGTAATCTTCACTACAACAAATGCAGTTTCACAGGTAGGGTTGGCACAACCGTTCCTTCGGGGAGCATCACACCTTCCTCTTGGAGGTCCACGGCTCCAGCCTTGAACCAGGTGCATGCAGCTGCTCTGACTGTCTCACTCACCTGGCAAGCCTTTTAGCAACTCTTGGCAGGTAAAAGCTCTGCTGAATTTGATGAGGGAAGCAGACAAAACCTGGCAGTTTCACATGGAGCATCAGAAATTTTCTCAGGCGGGGAAAAATCCTGTATTTTCTGATAAGTGTTGTAAACCTGCAAGGCAAACAACGAGGTTGAGGGAGTATCCTGCAGTAAATCTGCTGTATTTCCTGCTCTTGCAATAGACATCCAAAATTTCAATTTCTAGTATAAGGCACCTGAAATGTTACTGGTTTGCCTTGGCACTTATCATTCTGCCTCTGCCCAGAATAGCTGGCATCCTGGTGCCTTGCTCTGGCCTCCGTTGTCTGCTGAAAGCTGCTCAGCTGGAATACAGAAATGCAATCACGCTCTTCCTGATGCTGCTCGAGATAGGCGGGAGCAACAAACAGCATCAAGGCCAGGACTATTTTTCATTTCCTTTTATATTTCGTTTGCTATTTCAAGAAAGCAAAGTTTAATCACAAGGCATAAGTGCATCTCCCCACACCGTAAACTAAAGTGTTTTTGTTTTGTTTTTATCTCTAGTGAATAGTTAACTACACAGGATTGCTCAGGAACAACTCTCAGGGACAACAGGACTGATTTGCATTAACCTGAGTCTTTCCAGTCTTTTCCATAGCTGAAGGATTAAAACGAGTCTTTGGATAGGTCACTTTGGGGAACAAGGGTGATGGAAACATTCTCTCTCCTAGTACAGATGCCTGGAAAATTATTTAATGTAGATGGTTCTTATTTCGTAGATGGAGTCCATTTGGCTTAAAACCTCCACTTACTTTGCAGCTATCACTGCATAAAGAAAAGGCCTGTTTTCAAGAGCAGTCTAAATGTAAGTGTGTATTTTGCTGTATAATGAATTCTCTGATTTGCAGCAGTCTCAGAGACTGTAAAAACCTTTCTAGCTTACAAACCTGAAGTACTATAAAAGTTTTAAGACATTAGATATTATTTAGTGATTTTTTTTAATGGTATTGTGTGGAAGTCTTGCAAGCTTAGCAGAAAGGAAGGAAAAAAAATAGATTTAAAAACAGCAACAACAAAAAATGCTCTCGTCACTAAGTCTGTAAAGGATCAGTTGTCTGGAAGAGTTTTCCATGCATCTCCACTGTCTTTTTAATGTACAAAACCAAACCTTCAGTAGAGCCTTTCACTGCAGAGAGGAGGAGAAAAAAATTATGCAAGACACATACTCAATAAGTCACAGGTTTATACTGCATCCCTTCTGTCTCTGGGTAAAAGCATCTATTGATGTTGTTTAAATAGGTAAGGATGAGCAGCAGAACACCTGCCTGACGAGTGACAGGAGATTGTCTCTCAGCAGCAACCAATTCCAGCATCTTGGAGTTTCACCACGGGACACGTTGGGGTTTAAATCTATCCAACTAATGAACCTGTCGAGAGACCTGGGTTCGGTTGTGAATGTGCAGAGTGCAGGAGTTTTGCTGGGCCTGGGAGCAAGCTCAGGGTGTTGTGTCCTGCACCAAGTGCCTTTACCAAATCTGCCTGTTTTGGCTCTAACACAACCTGGGCTCTTGTGCCTGGATTCCTGTGTAGAAATTTCACATAACCAAAGCCCTCTGGGCAGCCTGTTCAGGGCTCTGGCACCATCACAGTAAAGATGATTTCCATGGGGCCGGGCTTCCATGGCTATGCCTCTTTTGACAGACTTCCCATCTTTCTCTTTCCTTTTTTTTTTTCTCCTTCCCCGCCTCTTCTACTGCTCAGCCTTACAGTATTTCTGTATTATCATTTTCATAGGAAGCAAAATATTCAGAAGGCAAATTAGAAATATAAAGTGTGTTCATGTTTGCTAAGATCAAATGATAGGATTAAGTATTTTCTCACTTGTCATTCCATAGTTCTCTGCAATCCATATTTATCCTATGACACCAAATTATATAGTGCTTTTAGTGTGTTATTCTTTTTTCAAAACCTCTTTTTTAAGTTACTTATATCCTTGTAGTATCCGATGGAGGGGAAAAAATGTATCGGCATGTGAAGATTTTTAACTAGAAAATAATTTTCCCCTCTTGTAAGTCTGAGTGAACTTATCAGAATAGTTAGTGAGTGAACGTCAACGCTGACTTTTCCTCTTTAGCTGATCAATTAACTGTGTGGGTAGTGTGGTCTAATAGGGGAGAGACTGGTAGTCTCTAGACAGAGATTACTGACATCTCGGAACTTATTCAATTTGTCTGCCCTGGGATTTTACTGTGAGCCACTGAGTGCAATGCCAGTAGAGACAGGAATGTCCTGCTAATTTCCATCAGCAAATTCCAGCAGAGCTGCTGCACATAATGAACTGCAAGCAAACAACTGTAAATCTGGGAATAAAAAAAAAAAAAGGGATGAAAGGAAATATAATCAGATTATATTGTTTCAGAGGAGATGGAAGCATTCTCCATAAACAGTCTTGTATATAATGTATTGATTCCTAACTGCAATTTATTGTTCTACACAATCACATTTATTCCCTGCACAGACATGAATTATAGAATTTGCAGCTGCCGTTAACCAAGGGAAAGAAAAAGTCCATTTCAGACCACAGCCACAAGATTTCAAGGATTCTGTCATCCATAAAGTCAATAGGGGAAGAGTAATAATCTTTAGGGTTGCCTCAGTAATGAAAGTTTTGCAGTAAAATGAATTCCCAGGGTGAATTAGACTAATCCAGTGTCTGATCACTTATAGAAAATGCTGTAAGGCTTTTGTTATAAGTTTCCATTATTTTCAGAATCTATTTACAGTAATCTCAGGGAGAAAAAAAGAATAAAAATCTCTCACTGTGCAAAATGCAACCTAAATACTAGAAAAAGGGAGAACACAAAGCAGCGATTTCACAGAAGTCCTGACTCCTCTTACAACAGTAGAATTTCTGGCATTGATCTAAGTAGGAATTAAATTGATTTATGCCTAAATAAAAGGGGCGGATTTTAGATATGTGGTAATAAACAGAAATACTGAATCTCAGGATAAAGCATCACTGATGTGGAGCACAAACACAGCTAGACCTTTCAACAGTGCTACTCCTAATACAAGATACACCTATCACACAGGAAATAATCTTGGTAAATGCTCATCTCGCCTCTCCCAAGTGATATAATACTGAGCTTTGCACAGCTCGGGGGGAAAAAAAGGCTCAAAGCTACGAAATACCTTGTGCCACTAGGTGTCCTTAGACTCAGTTCCAATCACAAGCTCTAATTAATAGATGATAAACAGCAAGCCAAAGAAATATTTCAAGAAATCCTCAAGCTGTGGGTGATGCCACAGTTGCCTGTGAAATCCTGGTGGTTGCTGCTCTGTTGCATTGTAATCACAGTGTGTATTTTCTTGCATAATGATTTTGAATGTTCAGTGACAAGTGATAATGCTGTCCCAAAGGAAATCCGTGGGACATAAAATGTTTATGAAAAAGCCTCTTTTGGAGATTTTTTTTCCGCTCCCAAGGAAGACAAATACTCATTTTGGTGCAAAGGTGGGAGAAAGGAGCAGGTTCTACTGCTTCTTGGAAAAACCTGCAAAGCCCGTTCCTAAACGTACCTATTCTGGATCTATGCTGACAGCTCACGAGCCTTTTGCTGCCCTAATGCCACCAACAGGGCAGGGATGGCCGCTCTAACCCTACCAAGTGATGGGGCCGGTGCAAAGTGGGACAGGTCTGAGCCAGGATGAGCTCCTGGGAATTTATTCCCAGGTGTACTGCAAGGGTGAACTCTGGTCCATACCCTATCTGCTAACTAAACCCAGAGCCTTCCTTCTCTGTTAAATGCAATGTATTCTCTGTAGTATCAGTAAGGATAAAATGCTAAATAATTGAATGGTATTGATCTTAAAATTGAATTACCAGAACAACAGCATTTCCTGCATATTTTCAAAATACAGTCACTGTGTTCCTGTCTATAATCATTGTGAGAGCCCATTGATAGGTTCAATAGCTGCAGCTTAACTGATTTTAAAAGTCAATAAAGAAAACAAGTGTGTGTTTTCAAACATCAAATATACTTTAATTGTCCTTACTTAAAGCTACAAGCGCACAATCAAACACTGCCCTTTCTATCTTGGAACAAAGCCTGCTGCATTAATACAGTCCTGTGTTACCTAAATCAAATTTAAGGACTTGTATTAACCATGAAAACTGTAGCACATCTGATTTAAAATGCCATTTCCCCCTTGTTTAGTTACTGTGCCAGTTTTATGAATACATTTTTCCCCCCTTTATCTTCACAGCGTTCAAAGGCAGCGCATGTTGTGTGTGTGCTGCCGAGGACAGGTGACGTACTGTGAGTTATATTTTGCAGTGACAAATGTAATTCACATGCAGTAGTGGCAGGGTCAGGGGGTACCTCTGGTGTTGCTGTTTACCTTTGCATTTGGTGGCTGTATTCCAGCTGCAGAAGTAGCTGTGATTCCTTGCACCATGTAACAGGGTGGTATGTCCAAGTTTTCCTTAGTTTATAACTATCACACAGGCCATGGGTCAACCAAAGGTACAGGCTGGGTTTGCAAAGGCCTGGATGGATCTCAGTGTGGCAGGACCAGATCTCTGTGCTCTTGCAAAGCTGAATCTTTAATTGTGGTTTTCACTGGTACCTTAGCCAAGCAAGTATTTGCATGTGTTGAGACTACTGACTCTGATGTTTAGAGCTCTTGCTGTTTCTACAACCACATCGTTCTTTGGAAAGACATGCACAGCCAAAACCAATGGTTGTGGTAAAGATTTGTTAATGTCCAAACATTTTCAAAGGATAATTCATTTGCCAGACAAGTTTCTGTTGACTTGCACACAGCCCCTCACCTAACTTGGTCTTTAATTATTCTAACATGTAGACAAGGCTGGAAAGCAAAACAGAAATGTGAGAATGGTAACCTGTATTGGTGCTTCTTCAAGGTTATAGACAAAGTGAAGTTACAGCCCTGTAAAATTGTCACAAGGGCAGAGCTTTTCTAACTGCAGCTGAGAATCTGCTGCTAAACATTAAACGACAGGCTCACTGCCAGCATGGGAAAAGTCTACAGGAGTTTATTGGGAGATAAACCTTGTAAAAAGCATCTCCAGATTTGTTTTGATATAGAGATATTTTATGGATTAAAATCTATTAAAAATGAAAATAAAATTTGCCACGTCAATCATCAGCAACTGAGAAAGGCCTAGACCTAGGGAAATAACTTGTAATGAGATCAGCTTCTTTATAGGCTTTTGAGAGCAGCATTCTAGGGCAATCTTATCTTTTATGCTTTCATAATTTCCTGTTAGACTTTTACTGCCAATTGTTTCAGCTATTGATTAGTAAGAGTGCAAACAAATCTCTGAGTGATTGTTATACAGTGGTGTTAACCTTAAATACAACTTGCAAATATCAGCGCTCAGGACTCATCTGTCTGAAGAACTATTGCACAGTATGAAAAACCCTCATCATGTGAAATCTTACGGTGAAATCTTATAGGAAATTCTGAACACAAGTAGGAATCCTGGGGTGACATGGTAAGGAACTTATGTCCATGCAAAATACCCCAGTCTAAGTATTTAATTTTAAACAAATGAATACTTAGGTGCACAAGCAAGCCTACGAAAACTGAATGCATAGGTGTTCCTCTTGATTTTAGAAATGTCAATTGGCCATTAACCATTAAAATAAATATGAATTATGAAAATGAATTGGAGAGAGAACTGTGCAACTCTAATTATAACTGTCCTTCTGGCCTGGGGTTATCTGTAGCTGATCAGTGCAGTGAGTGGTCTGGAATAGCATCCTTTCACCATGGATCCCTGGCTATATGTTGTGGAGACAAGAACCGAATCAGCAAGAGGTGAGAAAGGGAGTGCGCAGATTAGAGCTCCCACAGAGTTTTTCTGGTTTTGTGCAAAATTGAAGGAAAGTTTATGGTTCGAACTAGGAGTTCTGTATAACAGAAACTGTTAAATCATCTTCTGTGCTTAAATGACTGAAGATAGCACTTATGGGTTTCAAAGACTCATCATCCAAGCTGTATGAATCTCTCCATGTGTAGTCTGAGTTTTCCACCAGCAAATCATTTCTGAGAAATCTCTTTACTGATATAAAATTTTGGTTGGATTCTGTGACAGTGGTGATGGGTCACTTTGGAGTGATGGTGAAGGCCCCATACACACTTAGAAGGCTGGCATGAGGTTGGATCCCAACTTTGAGTGACAGCTTAGTGCAGTCTCTGGTCTTGTCTCCCTCATTCCTCTATGACATATTTCTTTATCTGATTCCTTGAGGAGACTGGGAAGGAAGGTTTTGGTTTTTTGAACAGGTTTTGGCCTCCTATTTTTCTTTTACTCTGGCCAATAGGAAATAAATGATCTGAGTGTCTATGTTATTTGCATCATTCATCTTTAGAAAGATGCTGGGAAGAGAGAGAAATTGGAGGTAGGGGAGGGAAGGCTTAAAGGTGTGAAACAAACAAAATGATGACAACAATTCAGGAAAAGAAGGAAAAGATCATTCAGAATGGGAAGTTGGGTCTCGATTTCTTAGCAAGAGTTTTTCCATGGGTTGTCTTTATATGCATAATTAGTTCTTTCTGGAGATATTGTTAAGAGATGTAGCTGGGAAAATTATAAGGACACACACTGTGAATCACAGAGATGATGATTCAAATAATAATATCTGATCAAGCAACAGATACAGTGGAAACGCATATCTCGTTTGAGACTGAAAGGCAATTTCCTTAAATGAAGGAGTCATATGACCATATTTACCTACGTTAGAAGCGGAAGGATATAATTAATGCCCTGGTGTTCTTTGCTGTGAATAGCTTATATGGTAAGGATCAGCCAAAAATGAACCTGGTGGTCTAGCAACAGTAGGGGTTCTTTAACCAAAAGCACAGCACAGGGTGCTGCTGGTGAGAGGACAAAATAATACTGGACTGGTGCAGGGCGAAATGCAGGGGCGCTGGTAAAGACTGTTCCTCTTGGATATATCCACATTCGTTATTTCCTTTTGGAAATAGACTTTATTATGATGTTTACTGCTGCTTTTGGCATAGTCTTTGTCTTAGACACAAAAAGAATTGATTGGTTTCTGCTTTATTTATCTTTTCCTGGGTATTTTTGCATTCCCACACAAGAGGTTTGCTCTGTTAATCACATGGAGATTTGTTTTGGGGAGATTCTGGGCAAAAGCCATTTTACTACCTTCGTGCTACTGTTATTCAATATTGGTGTTGCAGCGTATTATGCAGCCACTGAGCTGGTTCAAAGATGAAAAGGGAAGCAGTTCAATAACCACAAAGAATTCAAAATTATGTATTATAAGGATTAGGACAGTCAGAGAAAAGGGAATAAAGACTGTGGAGTTTCAGGTCTGTTTCCAAGCAAAATTTCTCAGGGGAGAGGGGGAAAAATTACACTGTAGCTAGAAATGAAAACTGGAAAATAAAATATACACGGAGATGAGAATCGGGTATTAACTTTGAAATTTGATTTTGTGCTGTCCCAGCTACAGACTTCAAGGTTTTTGGAAGCAGTTCACAAGCCAAAACGCTGAGAGGGAGGAGAGGGAAGAAAAGGAGAAGAGATGATGATTGATAGAAGGGATTTGGTGTACACTGATGGGATTTCTTAATGAGACATCTCCATTTGCTCTGTGAGACTTTGGAACTTGCTTCTGTTCAAGTACTATGTGTTTTGTGGCCCCTGCTACCTTGCTTTTTATTAATTCCCCCCACTCCACACACCGTTCCTGACACATATGATTGAATTCTTGTATGAACCAACCAAAGCTGGGCAACAGTATCAGCAATATTTCAGATTTGCTGTGGAAAGCCAAAATGACAGGACTTTATTTACCCTTTTCATGCTATATGTAAGTGTTCATTCATCTCGGCACAGATGACCCAGCAGACATGTCTCTGATCATGACCACTTTTATAAAGCACTAGGAAATGCCACGGGGATAGAAACATAATTCAATAAGAAACTATCACGTGTTTTTTCTCTTCTACTCATGTGCCACATTCTTTGTGAATTCAAACCCAAATCAGCAAAGAGTTTTATGCTTAAGCCTGTGAAGAGCAGCCAAAGGATTCACTGGAAAAATTCATACTGTTAATGTTCAGCATATGCTCAAACGCTCTGCTGATATGAGGTATCAGCAAAACTGTTGGGCGAAGACTTCTTCAAACACAGGTGTGAACATCAATAGTAGAAGCATCCTTCCAGCCCCACATTTTGTGCCTCAGCTGTCACATGTGAGACCGAGAATAGGGCTCTCTGCTGAGGTTTTCAATGAGATTGTCAAATGCGCCAAGATATTTTAGGTTGTAGGTACTCGTTCCCTTTTGAACTGAACTCCTTTCATGAAAAACACCAAAAGGCCCTCAGATGACAGCAATGTTCCATTATATTTGGGCTCTATTTTAACAGCTACCTGGAAACCTAAATGCAGCCACTCAAAACTGAATTTTCTATTCCCCTTATAAACCTGAGAGTGTGAAATTGTTCCACAATCTGTACAGGAGAAATAAGTCTGTTACAGTCCCTAAACTAACAGTCTCTGGGCTTCTTCCTTTTCTTCTAGCAGAGAGGGTTTATGTCTTGGACTATAGTTTGGTATTGGTGCAGAAATTGACCAAATTACAGCTGCTCAGGTGTCAGGGATGTTGCAGTTAAGTGGTTTTATGGAGGGCAATGGCCAGAAGTGGCCATTCCCTCTGCCCACGTGCTCTCCGTCCTGCTTGCCGTTGTGCAGACTAGAGTTGCCCCAGACTTGTGGCACCACGAGGTCCTCCAAGCACCCGATGCCCTTGGATATGAACAGTGCCCTCATTTTTCTGTATCCAGAGGCTATTCCAATAAGCTTCCTCTTGAAGGTAGTTTGGCCTGTGGAGTCCACATGAACAGGCGAGAGTCAGCTCCCCGTGAGGTCTGCAGCTATTGGGTACGGAGCAGCTTTTCTACCTGTTCAGCAGAGCCAAAATGTGGGCAATATTGAGATCTCAATGTAGAGCTGTGCAGCTGATATTAGTCAGTTAAGTGCTGCTCATGGGCTCACGTCTAGTATCGCTCCTGGTTCGCTCTGCATCGACCTTTGGGATGAGGCAGGGGGTGGACATCCCTTCCCTCCCACCACCCTTTTTTTTTTTTTTTTTTTTTCCTTTTTATTGCTTGTGCCCGTTATATATTTCTGGTCTGCAGACATCCCAGGAAACAACTGGAGGCCTTAAATCTTAGTCTGTCTTCCACACTGCTAACCCCAGCTGAGCAAAAGCACGTGCTTAATTTTAGTGTGTAATTAGCTTTTTTCAGTGAGACAATTTATATCTTTAAAAGCTAAGCCAGTTCCTAAGCTAGTGCCATCAAACTTGTCTAGTGCTGGAAAATCTGCATACGGTCTAAGTGAAACCACATTAATTTTAATGGACGTGGGTGCTTTGCTGCTTTGTAAGGTCGAATAGATGATGTTTCTTGGAAGGGTCAGAATTCAAACTTATGTTGAATAATGCTCCTTGTTTAGAACTGCTCAATATTGTGATTTAAAAGTGCTTTTATGTACTTTTTTAAAATCTATATTCTACATTCAGAAAAAATGATGAGCCCAAAGCTTGAGACATGCAATCTTTTTTGATTTGACTGGTATATATCTGATATTTTCCCCCTCAAATTCAAATTCAATTGCTTTTGTTCCATAGCCTGTACCAAGTGAGAAGTCTCCAGTAGAGCTAAGTCCATCTAAGGGGCGAAAAAAATATGAAGCTTATGAGAGAAAATGTTTTTCACTGTTAAACAAACCAGATTAGAGTCTGAGCTGCACTGTGCTTTTTGAAAGAGCCATTAAGTTTATTGTTATGCTTAATAACTCAACTAGCACCCAACCACTTCATCCAAGGTCATCATCTATCCCCACTAAGTGTGCTACAAACACATCTAAATTTCTGTTGCAAGGATTTTATATTGTGAGTGCTTCCCACAACAAGGGATTCTGGAAAACATCGTCAACTGAATCACAGCCTGGACCTAAGTGTCACAGAAACGTGTAGATGAGGCACTTATGGACATGGATTAGTAGGCATGGTATTGAAGGGTTTATGGTTGGGCTTAATGGATTTAAAGGTCTTTTCCAACCATTATGATTCTATGATTCTGTAAGCATCTAGAATGACAGTCATCTTGTTTAAGAGGGCTAGGGGAAGATGCGTAGCAGCAAATCTGCATGAAAGAACTACAGAATATTTCTGCTTGAAGTGAATTATAATGAAAGCAAGTAGCACATGTTTGTAAACAAGCCTACAATTGCAACAATTTATGAACTGGGATTTTTTTTCCCTCTTTCACTCATAAATGTCTACAGTATTGTGTATTTATAGACCGTGAAATTAGAAAGGAGGAGTGCTTGGTGAGGCTTTTTCCTACCGCGTGGCAAAGTTGGGTGGCATTTCAATGGCTTGTTGTTATTCAGCACCTGGAGAACACTGGGACTGTAGGGAATTATAGGGGCACTTTAGGTAAATTTTATTATTATCTTGTACTGTGTTTGATTTACCCAAGAAGGGTTGATTTTAAATAACAAGCTTTAGGCTGTGTAACCACGGCTTTCTTTTAACCAAGACCTCATAACATTTCTGAAATATGAAATATAAGTTGCACTCTGCTGCCAGTAGGTTCTACACTACAAGTCTTGTTTAATAGTGGTGTAAAGCATAATATTTACTTTAAGCCCCAATAGAAGTGGGAATCTGCAGTAAAAATGTTTGAAAATGCTACAGCTATAAGCAAAACAACCAAAGAAAAGGAACCATGTAGTCTCTGCCAATGTATTGTAGGTTTTGCTTGTTTGTTTGTTTTTTGCTTTAAGGCAAATATACTGTCAGAAATATTATTAATAAAAGCAGCCAAATAACCCCTGATTCTTCATATATTTAAAAAATTAGAGTAAGTAGAGGAAAACCTTATGGAGTTCCAGCTAGAGTAGAGGTGAACACAAGACTCCATATAGAAGGAAGACGACCACATTTTTTTAAGGATGTTCTAGCAAGAAGCAGCAATTTCTGGGGGCATTTGGGAGATTTTACTTTTCTAGATCTTGAGTGAATATCTGTTTTTAAGAGATTGTCATCGTGCCCTGGTTTATCCTATCAAAGATAGACCAGAGGTCCCTAACAAGGGACAGATCTTGTCTAAGAAGAGCATAAATTAAAATTGTCTGATACTAACTCACATTTCTGTTGTGCACTGCATGGCTTTACATCTACCATATGGAATTAGGGTGCACTTGGATTTGGGTGGTTATTCTGGAGATAGCGGATGGTGCCAGCAGGCTCTGTCTGGGAAATGCTTTGAGAGATCAGGCACTAAGGCACCAGAGTTGCAGAAATCATAAAAATACCGCATTTAGCATGAATTTGGTTTGGGCTGTGTAAGCCTTAACTTTTAGAATTAGGAGGGATCCCCCTTTTTAGGGATGATTTCAGAAAAATCTTTGATCTACAGACCTCAAAGGTAAAGATAATCATTTTCAGTATAAAATAGGTAAGGACAGGGGCATATCATCATCAAAGGCCAAATGTCCAAAGGTAATCTGACACAAAAATTAAAGTGCCAAAATCCAGCTGATTTTGGAAGCTCAGTATGTTAGATATGCTCCAACTCTACCCTGCTTGGACTGCAGTCCTCAGTGGGCTCAGACAAATGAAAAGCTTCATTTCTGCATCCATATTGTCAGGTATGAGCTAAACACTGTAGTCAGCAGGAGCTGGTCATCAACCAGTCTTTGCCAAGATGTCCTTTTAAACATTAGGCCACCCAAAGCTTCACCAAGAGCAAGGGTCCACTCAGTCATTAATGATGCTACAAAGCAGCTCTGTGGCTGCATGAGGCCAGAATTTAGCCCATCTAACTTGATTTCTATTGCAGATGCTGATTATGTTGGGTTTTTTAGCTATGAACACAAAAATCATGCTTAGTTGAATGTCTAAAATAAAGATATAGCTGCCACAATGGCATATGCACATTGGCAGTGACAGACAGGGCACAAATTCATCTAAGGAGTTATTAATTTGTGTCGTTGTAGACAAGTGAAGCATGGATTTTAATCTCCTGAGGAGGAACTACTTCATTGTTACACACGTTTTCTTATGGAGAGGAAGGGTCATTTTTTTCTCCCTATTGTCAAGTTGGATAGACCATCTTTAGCAGTAAATAAATTAAAAATATAGCATGAAGCAAATCTGACTTAAAATACTGGACTATTGAGACCTGGTCACAGTAAGTCTCTAGTGCAACGTGTCAGCCTGTTAACAATTCGAGGGTACTGGTTAAATATGCAAAGTGAGAAAGGAGTTATATGAACCATAATAATGTTTGTAACTTAAAAATAATAATAATAACTAATATAACCCCATAGCTGAAGCTTCTATAGTTGTGAAATGTGTGCAAGGTTTTGTGTTACGATAAGCAATGATGTAAATGAATGATTTTGTCATATACCATGATTACTCGATTGGTAGAAAATTCCTAATAGCATAGGAAACCTGGGCAGTCATGAAAAAATGACTACCCCAATACCTCTAGTGTTGTATGTGTTTTATTTATTCATTCATTTATTTATTTATAGAAACTGCTGGAGCAGTGCAATTAACAAAGATTGGTCTCTACAAATCTCTCTCAGTAATTTAGTTGGCAACTTTCCTCATACTATTATGGTATCATTTGGGTCACTTTTGACTTTCATTTCTGAAAATCCGGTTCAAGATAATTTCCTCAAGCATCACTGAGGACCCTTCCTTCCCCATCTAAAAAGCTGCCCACTGTTGGGGCAGCCGTTGATACATCCCTGCGCTGGTGCCTGTGTGTCCAGCCATGTCCTTGGGGACCCAAGGGTGCCAGTGGAAATTGTGCTGGAAATTTTGGGTTTTCTAAGAGACAGGGATGAAAATGAGCTCTTTCCTTCAAAATCTACCACTGCTGGCGTGTGGGTTCAGCTGTGGATGCTGCAGTCCACCTGGGCAAATCCAGAACTTGTTTTCTGCTTCCTTCCATCATTTCTGCCATTCACTGGAACAGCAGGAATGTTTTATGATGCTTTAAATAAGTCTTCCAACCACTGCAAAAACTGAACATCACTTTAGGATATGTGAGGGATTTTCTTTTTCATATACATTTTTGATACCTGATACACAAATGTCTCCTTTTTTAAGCATTACTTTGTTACCTTTTCTCTAACTATTGTCTTTCCTCCCAAACACAAATTTGAGAGTACTTCTCATTTTTCTTATTTCCTACACTGTTTAGTTGTTACTGAAGCATAAGTGATGTTTATATTATGTAAATAATATTCTTAATATTAACCTTTTAGGGAAAATACTAATGATGAATACTTCCAGTTACACAGGAAACAGATAAGTGAATTAAAAAAAAATACTTACAGATTATACCTTCTAAAGTGACCATAGCTATGAACATGCAGAAGAGATTTTCAACTTATTTCTTTACAGATATATGGAAACTGAAAATATTGTTGGTCCCTTGATGACAATAATGCCTCAGAGTATGTTTTCTCCCCTAAATTTATTTATTTTCTATTAACAGTAAATCAACAGAAGCTTTCATATTTTATAAGAGTCATTTGAGTTTACAGTTCCCAAGAGGCACAGGGGAAGAGAGAGAAGAAAGAGATTTTAAGCTTGCTTTTATTTAAAAAAAAAAAAAAACTGATGTGCTTTTCAATGCTATAAAAATACAGCATATATTTTTGGTGTATTATGATCTTTCATCCTTGTATATTTTTGTTTGGTGATAAATCTGTATTTTCACAAGATGTAGTTTATTCCCAAATGCTGGAATCAGGACTTTGAAGGAGGGTCTTAGCAGGATCTTATCCCACCAAAACCAAAAGGAGCTGTTAGAGCTGGCATTTCTCCATGGTTGCATTTAGCCATGTATACATTTGACCACTGCATTGCTCACTGGCATTAAATAATAATCTTTGGGAGAAGAAAATGATGTTTGTTAAATAATAAATCGGGAACAGGTAGAGAAAGTACCACAGTTTGAGAGAAGCAAAAAAAAAAATTAAAAAAAAAAAAAAAAAAAAAACTAAGCATTTCCAATTTCCAGCAAATGAGACGGTGTGGAAATCTCCTAGGATGATTCCAGCGGGACTCTAGGCCTGTGTCCATGTACCAACACCGTGGCCCTGCTGTGCCATCACCCACACCAGCAAACTGTCCCTGCACGGCCCCGGGTCCCTTCACCCCGGCCAGGGGGGCCAGGCATGGGCCAGGCATGGGCCAGGAACGAGCCAATTCCAGGGACCAGGTTTTCTCTCACTCCGATCTAGGCTGGTGAGTGCTAAGAAAAGGATTGCCTTTATGCTGTATCTGTCAAAAAATATATAGAAGATAAAAAGCTTCACTATTAAGCTGTGTTCAAAAGATATTCTGCAAAACTGTAGAGACCAAAGATTTTGGAGAAGGTTCACAGAGCTGGTAGGACCTTGATGTTCAGGATTTTGTATGCAAAAGTGCCTCTGAGGAAAAGTTCGGTTTTTAACCAGCAATTATTTTGTACAAGTATGTTCATAAAAGTGCACACAGTTTTAACTGTGCTTTAACACAGTTTTAGCTGGATAAAACCTTAGGTGAGCTAAGTGTCTGAAATTTTGGGAGAGTTTCAGCACAAGTTGTATCTAGTTATCTAAAAAATATATTATTTCTCTACTTTTCAGCTACGGAGTGATATCTGGAGCTAGACTATTTCAACAGATGGCCAACTAAAATTTAAGTGGTAGAAACATAAAAGACTAAATGCCATTAACTCTTCCTTTCTATCTCTCTTTCTCTCATGCATACAAGTTCTGTATTACAAGTATTATGTATATTTAGCACCTCATTAAGCTTCATTTAATTGTTTGGGACCAGCTAAATACAAGCTCATTAATTGTTAATATTATTCTGATAAGGTAGCAGATCTCATTATATTCGCTGGCTCTCTTAGAGACATTACAGTGAAGTAACTATGTCCAGAGTGTGCAAAGGCATAAAACCTTGGCAAATTATGGGGAAGGCAATTTATCATCTCAACCTGTGGGTCTTGTGAGATTATTTACATGTAAGTAATATCACAGAATGAAAAGCTTATCCCATTCTTAAAATGTTGTGGTGTCAGTCTTTGGCATAATTTCACTAGATTTCATAAAATTATGGCTATAGTGAAAAATCATCACCTTTTTTTTTAACTTGTGAAATGATTAAGTATTTAAATCAAGGCAAAGATTCCTATGGATTTCGACAGCAGTTGGACTGAACCTGTAAATTGCACACTGAACCTGGAAAAGCTTGGTTAAAAAAATGTAGAAGTAGAAAAGTTTGCTAATGAAAAATGTGAGCTCTAACAAGTCTTCAAGTTTAATCAACCTTTAATTAAATGAGTCATTTGATTTCCTTTTATCATTTTATTTTCACCCTCTTACCTGCTAGCTTTCCTTCATGCTGTCCTAATCACATAACCAGCAAAAACTTTGCATTTTAATAAACCTGCTGCCAGTACTGTGATTTAAAGATATTTCTTGGTAATTGGTTAATATAATTTGTCTGTAACAGAAGAAAATATTGGACCAGTTCAGATTATTATATTATTTTGAATTCTTCTTATACACTAGCTTTTACAATGTGTGTGAGATTCTGTTTATTTTTAAATTCAACAGATTGATTTGCCAAGGATCGATTAGTCATCAGCCTACATTTGGGACTAGTTAAATACTTTGGCTAGGTGATAAAAATGTGCATTTTTTAGAGTCAAGAAAGCACAACGGAATTGTTTCACTGAACTAGTGGATGCATCGCCATACATATTTCTAGAAGTTTTATTTAAGGTTGTTTGCTTTAAGCAGACTGTAAGATGGACTTAGGGTCAGAATGGGAGACTAGAGCACTGTTATAGCCAGGATTTGCTGTCTGGGTCCATCACTTGTTTGCTGTCTGATTTTAGGAAAAATTCTGCCTCTCCATTGCAGTTAATTCATCTCTATAGGGGAGAAAGTGGTGAACGTGACATGGAAATTTGCTAATATTTAGAAAGAGCTCACTGGGGAAATAGGTAGATCCTTGATCCCAGTGTTCTGGGGAGCAGGATCAGGAATCCCCCCCCTTTCTGGTGCTCCAGTGTCCTTGTAGCACCCACGGGTGCTCTAAGACCGACTTAGCACGATTGGGCGCTTGGTGGCCTGTCATTGGTGCTGTTGTTATTCTAGCCCATGGCCAAAAAAACATTACAACTATCTGCACAAAACCAGACCAGGTAGAAAACGCTTGCTCAGTTTGCAAGCCTGCAGGTATCCTGCTAGCAAAATTAATTGCAACTAACTGGCATGTTTCCAAAGAAGCATTATTCAGGCCTTCATTATCACAAATCTTTGCTGTCATTTTGTCATTTGTTTTGCTGTCATTCATAATTCTTCTACTTCCATTTTGTTTACATTTATGGAAAGATGGATGTAAGCACTTTCTGCCCAGCAGTTATTCTGCATGAAGATTAAAACTGCAACAAGTTACCTGTAAGATATTGGATCTCAACAGAAAAGGAGCCAAAAGAGCAAGAAAAAAAAATCAGTACCTAGATTGAGAACTCAAAAGTAAATCTACTTTATTCAAGTTACCCTTTTTCCTTCTTAGCCTCTTGGAACCACATTTAAATAATTTTATCCTACTTCTTATGACCAGCATTAGTATATATTTTCTGCTTTCCACGTGTGAAAGAAAATGTGCACTGTGTCTTAGCATGTAAAAGGAAAACTAAAGGGGTCTTCTAAGGAAGCAAGGGAAAGCAAGCAAGGAAATGGCAGTAAAATTAACTGCCAGCATTTTAGCATAGTTAAGTTATTTCACCGTATCTAGTTACTAATCATCAAGCAAGCAAATTCCAAGCAGCTCTTGCTGCATCGTGAAGATGAGGGCAAGGAAATTTCTTTTGTGTATCACACAAATAATGAACAAATTTGTATGTCTGTAGGTCTGGATCATGATGTACATCTTGTGTTTAACAGCATCTTTTTTAATGTTGTTGTGGTTTTGCTCTCCATTTAACTTCGAGTTAAATTAAACTCTTCACTCTCCTGGTTAATTATTTTATTTTAGAGCTTTTGGCTTTCTTCTTCGTTTCCAACTCCCTTTATAGTTTTCTTTCAGTTTACTTATCTTCACACTTGTTTGCTTGCATAGATCTGAGAGTCTGGTTCCTAGCAGTCAAAAATCCTCCCCTGACTTCTACTAGACTTGGATGTGTGTCCACCACTTCCAAAGTTTGAAGGCCTGTTGTATGGGAGAAAATCAACTTGAACTACTACCGTGTTCCTCAAAAGATATTCAGGAATCCCTCCACCACTCACATTCTCCATGTCAAAAATCCCTAATTCTAACCTTCAGATCCACTGAATGATAGTAATGTTAAGTTATGCAAATGTTGAGATGTTTGGTTGATGAGCGTTGAGACTTCATTCATTACTCTTTGTCAAATATACTTAAGATCCATACGTGTCACAGTAATGGAAGTGCGTATGGGGGGAAAGGGATAAGGAAGAGTGGCTAAAGAGACTGTTACTGAATAGATCAAGAAACAGAGCAGTGTTTTGCTGCCGTCGCCTTTAATAAACTCAGGAGCTCTGATATGGCCTAATCTGTTAACGTAAATTGAAAAAAGTCATGATAGCAAAAATGAATAAGAAAGGAGTGCACCAGGAGGCAGAAGTATAATTAAAAAAGCTTCCTTTATCTAAAAATTTCATTAAAAACAAAGAAACACTCGAACACACAAAGATATATAGGACATAAGTTTTAATTAAAAGTGCAGCTGCTGCTTTGCAGTCTCGGCATTCAGCACGCATTTCTCGGCTCCAAACAACTATCATCTCACTATTATTTGAGAGCCTCTGCAGGTCTGACACCCCCACAGAACTTGGCAATGAAGTGTAGAGGCTGTCACAGCTCTGCACCTAGACTGAGGAACGGGCCTGCTCGGCCCGTCCTCCCTCCGTGCAGGTTTGACGTCCCCATCTGCAGAGCTGCCCTCATATTCCCCCTCCTTTAGGGGAAAAGATCTTGGATCATAGCAGTGACTTTGGGGGATGGAGCTTTCTGGATAGAACAGGGATCTCCAGGAATTGGGGACACCCCCCAATTCAGTATTTCACAGAAACAGAGATAATTTCTTGACTCTTTTGGATTGCAGTCAAGATATTAGTGACAAATCCTATTTCTTCCTGAATAGGCAGCCTAACACTTTTTCTTCTGGAAATATAAATGCTTCAGGACTCAATATGTTTGGGGAGGGTAAGTGAAACTATGGAGGAAAATAGGGACTAAACAGAGTGTTTTCCAGATAGCTAAATAATAGAGTAAGAAGTTATTCAGAAGAAGATATTCAAGGAATATTGGCCATTGGTCCAGGGATACTCACCAGGAGTCAAAACCTAATTCTATGTGAATCCTGCTCTGGATACAGGGAAAACAGTGCTCAGCACCGGTTATCATAGACAGAGATTCCTTGTGTCAATGAAGCAACTTCAAGATTTCCTCCAAAAATCAAAGCTTTATTTATTTTCCTTATCTATAGATTGAGGTATTTGTAAAATCACATGCTATCTGGGCATTGACCTATTAAAGACAAACCTCCTCGTTTCACAGGTCACATATGACACACATCACCCATGAGTAAAATTAAGGCTTTGCTGATAAATTGCTGCAGCACACGGAAATGTTGTATATTTTTGGAATAAGTGTCTTCAAGAAGCGTTGCACCAGTGTGTTCTCCAAATGTGACTGTGGTGATCTTCTCTGTCACACAGGACCAGAAAAGATCCTATGCGGCGTTTATATCCATTTACATCCATTTATATCCAGGTATGTGTGAGTAGGACATGGCCCCGTGCTGTTCTTTGCCATAGGGACAACACTTCGCCACGGACATCTCGCAGTTACTTTCAGCAGCTGAACTTTTGAAACTAAAACATATTGGAGCAGCTGCAAAATTGGATGAAGTCAGGTTGGAGCGAGATTAATTTTATCTCTTTGTTTACTTTTGCACTCTAAAATGGTCTCTTGTCTCATTCCAGATCATTTGATTAATACACGGGAAAAGCAGTGGAATATATTGATGCATTGGTAGGAACCTGCTTACTGATGGATCAGAGGAGTTTTGAGGTATTTTCAATTTTTGATTTTGTATTTTTTTATTTATATGTTGTTTCTTGGTTTTACCTCTTCTGTGTTTGCTGAGCAGACCTGTCAAAAGTGTCCTTCATAAATCCTTGCATTTGGTTTCTCACATAAATTTGAGCCAAAGAATTGTTAAGAAAATAGTAAAGCAATATACATTTCTGCCAAGGATTTTAACCTTCCCTCTTCATAAACAGCACAAACATGTCAAGGAAAACTCTGGAATAAAGGCAGTATGTTAAAAAAGCACATTACCTGCTGCCTGTAGACAATTTGGATGGGAAAAAAATGAATCATATCTCCCTGCTATGTCTTACTTAGCAAATTTTTCATAGTGCAGACCAAGGTTAATGTTCACCGGTACCATATTAAAATCTCCTTCCTTGGCATGGAGACAAAAACACCAAAGTGATGAGCAGAAAATAAGCAAACTGGGCAAGTTCAGAAAAATTCAGAAATTCCTGCTGCCGTGGTGACCTCTGTAGGTCTCAGAAGATGCTAAGAGTTTCTTGTAGATGAGCCCTTGCAGGTGAGCTACACCAGAGCTGGGAGAGCAACCCAAGGACCAGCACCAAGCCCCTTCAGAGCTTCACCTCTGTAAAGAAGAGCTGTGTGCCCTGTATCCAGGACTCCCTGCACTGATGCTCTTCACTGGATCTAGGCTGGTCCTGGCTGCCCTAGCCCTTCTCCATGCTGCTCTTCCTCCTTTTATGCAGTAGCCAGAGGATGTTGCATAAGCACCAGAGACACCAGTTCTTCTGCTTTTCTATTAGCCTCCCATGTACAGTAGATCATATGAAGTTTTTCAAATCATAGCTTAATATAAGCTCAGAGTTATGTTTGTGTCCTCACATCTTGGTCAGTGAACCTAATTTAATCTATCTGTTCTGGCTGATCTTAGCATCTTCAAAAGTGAGTTTTGACAAATATAGAAAGAAAGTAATAGAAGTTAATTTTGCTGTTAAATATTACTGTTGGTGAATGAAGGTTTCTGGAGGTCATTTGGAACTCTGATATGCATTATTTCTTTGCTTCAATAGTTCGATGGGATCTTGCTGGTTTACAGTTGCTTATTTTAGCTGAGCTTTGTAGAAGTCACTTTTTGTTATTTTTAAACTGCAAATAAAAGCATACAGGATTATATTTAAGGGCCATTCTTAGCTGAAGTAGAGTAGTCAGGGTGCCAGGGCTGAACTCCAACAGTTGCCTATACTACTGTCTGGTTTAGGTATCACCCTGCTAATGGTTGATGGAGTTTATATTATATTCCCAGAGAAGAATTTGAATTTGATTCCTGATGCCACAGCAGTGTTTGAGGAGATCACAGCAGAAAGCAGAGCCACGAATGAGAAGTTCTGCAAAGTTATCTGAGCATCCACCCAAAAGCAAAGGGCAAATGAAGAGATACTTTCCAACCTTGGGAACGCAGAGAGACAACACCAGGTAAGTGATGCTGCCAGATACCTACAAAGACAGTGACTTTTGGGGATTAAGAGCACTGTTATGGGGTCTGTTCACTTTAGTGTCGTAGATCAGAGCAATGACCAGCATTCCAACACGGCAGCAGCCACGGCGATAGCCATGGGGCTGAGAAGTGCCCAGGTGCCTTGGAGGAATTGCTGAGAATCACTGTTGCTTACACCAGTCCCTTTCAAATTGGGGCATTTCTCAGCCTCTAGCAGAACTGAACTGTGGAATTTAAAGGATAAATCAACACACTCCAATTTCCCTACTGTTTGCCTTGAGATACCAGAGAGTTTTGTAAAAACTCCAACTTAAACATCAACAGTAGGACTTCAAGCAAAATTGCAACCTGCTTATCATAAGTGTTAACATGTAGATGACAGAGTGGGCATTGCCGAATTGAATTGCAGGTGCTGTTTGCAAGGGGCTTTGCTTTCAAAATACTAGGTGCCTGAATTCATGTTTTGTGTTTCATCTTCTCAAATTATAAACAGAGTTTCTATCAAAATGTGATTCGGTACTTTTAGTAATATTGTTACTGTATCTACAGTATTTTTATTTATGTGTGAATGCTGTATAATTAGATAATCTGTATGTCAGATGAGTTGTGATACTTGAAAGTGTTTGCAATATCCAGATGAAAGAGCTAATGCCTTTCATGAAAAATTAAAAATCATCAATCAGATATTGCAATATTTGGAGTCTTTGCAATTAGTGATAATCGATATTAAATTAATAATAATAGACAGGTAAATGATTCTCTAACAGGTCTGAATTTTTAATCATTGAAGTTTGCTTACTAATCATTAACTGTAGCTTTCTTACAAACTTATTTTAGTCTTTTCTCTTGGGAGAAAAGTCTTCAAAAGTTTGAAAAATATTGTCTACTAGTCCAAATAGTGTATTAGCCAGCTGCTCTCTCTCCTTAGCTTAAATTTAAGAATGAGGACCACATCTTGCTTCTGAAATTACCATGGCTTCATCACACTGAAGGGACTTTTCTCATTGAGGTTAATAAGACTCAAAAAAGAAATAGAGAAATTCAATGTTTAAACAAAAATCCCTTTCATTGAATTTTAGTTATTCAGTGGAAGTGTTTTTGATGTGTGTGCATAGAGTGGCCATTATTTCAGGTATGCTCGCTCTTATTTGGAGGTAGTTGTAAAACAAAGTTCCAGACAAAAACTCCTGAAAATGATTTAAAAAAAAAAAAAAGTTTCCAGTAACAGTTGTATAATTTTTCTTCTCTGTAAAAATGGGAACAACTCTTGAATCTGTGTTTTGTATCCAAGAATTTACTTACATTCAGGAACTCACTTTTTTTTTTTTAATAAATCCAAACCTATTAAACATTATCCAATTTATCATAACTGGTTTTGTACAGGAAAAATGCTATCCAACAACTTTGTGTTGTAGTCTACACACTGCATGTGTCACTGCACAGAGACAGCTGAAGTTGTCACTTGGTTACTGTACGACTATCACTGTATCTTTTATTTTCCTTTTCTTTAAGAGAACATTACTTGAGTGATGGGAAAATTGACTATACATTTATTTGAGTGAAGTTTAAATCGGAGCCTGATGATTTTGTTCGGAGGAACATGTTAATGACTTGACACTCATACTAATGTTAATTAGATAATTCTGAAAAAGAAGCACATGTTTCTAACAGTTGGCACACTTTGTCAGTCGATGAACAACAATGTTTATCTCCTTGCTAGTTTCCCCATCTTTCAGTATGAATAACTGAAGCATTTTTGTACTGGAAATTCAGTATTTCATCTCAGGTCAAAAGTAACCCAGTTTTATTTTTAGGTAGAAATGTAGCAATGCATCTAAATAATGAGAGTTTGTAAATCCATGGGTATGCTTCTGTGACTATTGCTGAGACTATTTCAATGGAGAAAGCCCTGATATCTTTTGTGTGCTATCTTATGAAATGGGTCCTTTTGAACATTTTCCATCTAGGCTCTTCTTTTGTTTAAAGTTACTGAATCAGGTAATTTATCCTTTATATTCTAAAAAGATGCAGAGCTGTGATTAATAGAATTTGAGGGCACTCAGTATTTTTCAAATACTTGTAGATCTCCTGTATGTTGTAGATATAATTTGCTGTTTTATAGGACAATCTCAAGTGATCCACAAAAAAAAAAATCTAGCTTTTGTCTTTCTCAGCAATTTATAATACTTATCATAAAACTGCCTTTCTATTAAAAGCTTAGACCCAAGCTACACATTTTTATCAAAAGTCAGTCTTTATTTGAAAATCTCTCCTCCTTTGTCAGAGCCTTTCTAAGATAGCATCTGTTAACAGAATTCTTCTCCATAGAAGAAATGCAGCCTGATACATGATAAAGCTTAGCACTTTAGAAAGTCTTCTTGGAAAGATTTTTGGACTCAATATGCTAACATAGCTTTGATTCCGGTCCAGAAATCAGCCTCAGTTTCAAAAGATGTTGGAAAGAGCTCAGCAGCGTAAATAGAGCAAAATATACTAAAAGGTTCTCTTGTGCTGTTACCAAAGGAATGCAGAGGTGAAAATCCTTGTACTGACAGCTAATGCTGAACAAGTCACATTTGCAGATAGAACTAGAGAAGTTTTAGTCCAATTCCCCGGCCTCTTGGCTTTGATGCATACAAGAAGCCGCTTTGGTCATACCGAGTGACCAAGGTGAGCTCTTTCAATGGCAATGGTACCTTCAGAAAAGCTGTCTTTTTTTTAACAACACAACAGTTCTGTGCCAAAGACCTGGAATGGCTTGGAAAGCTCATGCCATTGACAACAGGATTTCCCTCTTTTCCAGACAGCACTTAACAATAATCGTCCAGTTGAGGCAAGTATGCGTTCCATTCTCAGTGCAATCCCAAGGCTTTTCCCAAAGCAGAACTTGCTTCCTGCCCAGGGCATGTGAACAGGAGCCCAAAGTGGAGTTTGGGAGAAACAGTAGAAGGGGCAAGAAGGAAACCCAAGATGGGGCTGTTTCTCCCTGGTTAAATCCGTAGAAAGGGAAGGTCTGTGGGCAGTGGGTTCTCGTAGAGCAGGTCAGGACTTTCCCCCACCCCTCCGTCCATTCTAACACAAATCTAAAAACCAGAGTCAGGGCAAAAAGGTATTTCCAGACCAAGCCATTCAATGCAGAGACTTTGAACTCCTTCAGATATCTCAGTTCTTGTCTTAATCTGCCAAGCAGTCTTTAAAAGCTCTCTAGAAAACAGAGAAAGAAAGCAAAAAATATTTGGTATAAGGAATTCATGAGTTTTATCTGGCTTTATCTCTGAAATGTCAAATTTCTTGAACAGACCTTTAGTAGAACTACACTCGGATCCTTTTTGGATCAAAGGCTTAAGTTTCCTTTCACTTAAAGGACTTTACATGAATCCTCAAAGAAAAAGCCAAAATCTGAAACTTGGGACCTCTGGCCACTTTGTCCCTTCAAACTGTTTTTTTGTTTTAAATTGCATTGACCCTTAATATAAGCAGAAAGACCAAAAAAAAAAAAAAATCCAGTAAGAGGTATTTTATTATTAAAGCTGCATGGAACAGGTGGAGAGAGGGTTTGTGTGACCCTTGCAAAATGAAGCATTTTATACACAGCCCAAATAACAACTGTCAGGTCAAGAAATAGAGAAGAACTGGGTGTATTTCTGTTCACCCCAGACTTGGATTATGCAGAACCTGAGCCCTGTGCTCCCAGCGGTGAACTCAAGTCACTCTGTGTTTCGTTGCCTCTCTGCCAGGAGGCAGAATTAGCAGGTTTAGGATAGATTTGCTTCCTAGCTACTTTCTCGACTGAATGTCAATATTTTCATTTGGTTCAGTCTTTTTCAGTGTTATTTAAGTTCCTTTTCTATGAGCAGTGGAACAATGTGACAGAGTAATTTTGAGGGAGGTTTAGTTCTTTTACAGAATTCTTAATCAAGGGAAGAGCTGCTCTTTTCTACATTTCCAAGCAAGAAAATCAAAAACCAAAGTCTGCTACCATTAGAGAATTAGATGCCAAGGGAAATTTCATTTTCTTTAATGAGATAGGGGGAAATTGCTTCTTCTTTTTTTTTGTGAAATACAAATTTCCATTTAATATAATACCAAATTTTGTTACCAACCAATGGCTCATATAGACTTAACAGTTAGTTTGTAATTGTTTTCTTTTTATCTGTGTGACTAATGAAACGTACATGATAAAGAACTGTACCACAAGGCAAATGAGGATATTAGGAGTTTTTATACGTCAAGAATTTTATATATAAAATGTGGAAATTAAATTAAGCCTCAGACTCCTAGAAATTTATATTTTTGGCCCTTGTTATACTTTTTTTTTTAATTAAAATGGTTATATATTTGGCTGCACTTGTAAAATTATTTTAAAAGAAAGTAATGTCTTCTGGGGTCTTACTTAGGCTGTGAATTAAAAGACATAGAGATGCAGAGATAATAATAAGGTTTTTTGGGAGGAAGGCCAGAGCTTATTGTTGCTATTTTATTTAGATCTTTGGAAAATTCAGATTAAAATATCTCCCCAAATTAAGATTTCTTATAATTGCTATGTTAAAATTAAATACAGCTTTTTTTTTTTTCCTGGTGGTTTTCCCTTGAATAGTTATAGTCCCAGAATTCTCCTCCAAGGTTCATAAATCCTGGAGTAACATGCTGATGTATCTGTTTCCTGTATCTTTTAGTGTAGTTAAAAGTAGAGCTGCCTGGTGAAAGACACTGTGATTGGAATGACTTATGCTGACCGGTTCCAATTTTCTCCCCTTGTAAACTCTATTTAGTGTTACAAAAACAATTCAAAGGCAGATTGTAGGTGCCACATATCTCCTCTGACCTTTAAATCAAATTTAGTATTTCACTCTGTAGTAGGCCACCAAGCAAAACTTGACAGCTTAATAAAGTGGAAATTTTAGGCAATAAATCCAAGAATTCTTCCATCATTCATGAGAAAAGAGATCAAAGCTTTTCTTATTGTTGAATATCTTCCAAACAGAAGCTATGAAACTTGGGTAGAATAAAAACTTGTATTGTCAGAGGTGAATGCCCTAAATGTTATATCAAGGAACATCCTACTGCTTCCGTAGCTCTGGGATAGCCAGCGTGACATGCACCAGTCATTTTGAATAAGATCAATTAATGCAGTACCTTGATTACATTATCAATGATGAGCTGTGAATTTCAATGTATGCCACTCCTGAAACAGTTCCCTTCCCCCAAAATTAAAGCATATATTTCAGAAAGATATTCAGGTTAAATACCACACTATTTCCATAGAACCATGGGATCATGTTACTACTTCCCATTATTCATACAAACTATGTTTTTGTGCTCTAGAATACCAAGAAAATGAAGTTCTTGTCAATTCCAGTCAGCAATAATGTGATATAGACACTTAACAAAACAGCTGCACTTTATTTATTTATTTATTTTATTTTCACTGACAAAGCAGTTTAACAGAAATACATTTTTTTTTTTTTTTTTTTTTAAGTGATCTGTGCCCAAGCTTAAGGACACAGTGAAAGGCACTTGAATTAATGACAATGGGAAACGCAGCTGTTGAATTAAAGACAGAAAAGACACCGAAGAGGACCTTGCAAATGTTTGAGACTGTGTCGCAAACCAATAATATCATTTCTGGGCAGAAAGAAACCCGTAAGTTACAAAGCTATGAGGTTGCAGAAGGTCAAGGTTTCCTTCAACCTGTCTGCACGATTGGCGTGACCGTCTTCTTCACTGGCTTGCTGAAGTGAGACCTCACCCATGATGTGCTATAGATTAGACAAGAATGATGTTCAGCTGTGCAGAACCGAATGTTTTATATCTGCTGCACGCAAAGACAGGGCTTTCCCTCAAATCCTTCCAGTGATTTACCCTGGTTTGTCACCATGTTACTACAGGTGTATTTTTATTATACTGTATGTGCTATATTCCCTTATTCCACAAATGTTGCTGCCTGTGATTTTATGGCGCCCGTAAGAAGTTTTGCATGCTTTTGTTAGTCTTCATTTAGCCATAGCCTAAGCTATTCTACAAAGACATTGCTTGGGAATTCTCAATGGCAAGAAAATGAGCAAATTATAGCCTTATAGTTGGCCAACGAGTAGCAGCAGCAATAAACCAGTGTATGATAAATCCTTCTGACCTAATCTGTATCTAGACAATTGCTATTGACAATGCTACTGACTTTAAAATAAGTTTTGTCAGTAAGTGCTTTTAAAGATCAGGTCTGTGTTATCTAAACATGTGGGGTTTTTTTTGTTTTTTGTTTTCCAGGGTCAAATCATGTCTTTTCATATAGAATTGGCAAGCTGAAATTTAAATGAACACCTTTCCTATGAAAAGTACACAGCACTAGGCTGATGTGCCTGCAGGATTGGAATGGGTGGTATTTGTCTTTGGAGCTGATGAGATTACATGAAGTGGTAGGTATTTTTAAATCCCTCTTGAAAAAGGAGGATAAATTGAATCTCCCTGATTTCAGACACTACACCTGTCTGGAAATGAACGGCTCGTTGAATATTTGGATTTTTGAAAAAGGCTTCTTTGTTCGGTAGAGTGAAACTCAGACAGTTTGAAACTTTCCGGAAAAGAATGTGAGCTCTGCCCCAGATAGCCATAGCTGTGTAATTGGGACATTTATCTGGGTATAATCAGGCAGGTTGGAATATGGCCTCTGATTTTTCATGTCTTAAATGTACCTTCTCTCTCATTTCTTGATTAGAAATTTTACTTTGAACTTAAAAAGTGTTCCTATTTCAATGAGTCAACATGTTCTGATGGGAGGAAAAATTAACTATTCCACTTTCCACAGATAACATTCCTCTCTAGCTCTTAGGTGAACTATTCTAGCAATTTTCAGAATGGGGCTAGCATCTCTCCTGCAATTACACTTATTTTGTTATATATCTGATCTGTGTTTTCCTGGAAAAAACTGCTTAGCTTAGAAGGATCAAGTCTGCCATCCTCACCTTGTAGGAGTTATTTAATGAAGCTTTTATGGCCTTACCTAAGGTGTAGGCCAGGGCTGGGACCCTTCCTGCTGGAAGCAAAGGCCATCCTGCTACAGCAGGACTGTCACTGCTGTTACTCTAAGTGCTTAAGCAAAGTTTAAGTGATTTCTGTGGCCATTTCATGGGGTCTTCTGTTCCAAGATTAATTTTACAGTAGGACAGAAAGGACATAGGTTTCCAATTTCCTTGCCAGGCTCCCTTTTCACGTTTTTTGAAATAAATTATTAAGTACTTGTATAATAGTAGAACTATGAATAAGTCTGAAAAATATATTTCTCTGTGAGCCATTTTAAGAATAAAACCAGGCTTCAGACATCACAGATATGTTCTCTATAAATTCTTGGGCTTTGCTAAGACATTAATCTTGCAGTAGGAATGGGGAACTATTATCCGCCATATGAGTCACTTACACTGACAGTATCTGATAAAAATAGTGAAGGAATTGGAATTTCCTTTTATTAGTTTAGTGTAAGTGAGAATTCAGATGAGATCCATTGTCACTGTGTTCATTTATTGTCTATTAATAGCTAAAAATCCATTACTTCAATGGAAATATCAGTAGCGATGTGTGTAATTACATTTTTTTTCCTTTTTGTGCATGCTTCAAAGAGGAAAACTTACACTAAAAGATAGTAGTACCTGCAAATGGGAAGGGAAGGATATTCTGCAGAGAGAACCACAATGATCCCCTCCTCCTATATTTGTAGGGGCTACTAAAGAGGAAAAAATATTTAAAGTTAGGAGCGTAAATGAATTAAGTGCTTCCGACAATGGAGGATCTAAAACCTCTCAAAACCACAGCAGGACTTCCCAATGATTCTTTAGGAGTTCTGGAAGAAGAATACACAGGGAAAGAGGCTGGGAAAAAGCAGGGAATTTGTAAGCAGCTGCTGTGAGCTGCTGGCTCCCCTGGGGATGGAGTGTGTTCCCTTGCTCTCCTGCATCGGTGGAGAACCAACATCTGTTTTTAAGCCCAAACACTCTCCCGTTGTGTGGAGGCAGCAACTGGAACTTTTTGCTGTCACAATCAGTTCCTTGGACAAGAAGCAGTGCTGGCATGAAGCATTATTTTAGATGCTGGACCCATTTATACAGTAATATCACTGTATAGGAGTAGAGACAGTTGCCTGATCCAAAACTGCTATTTGGAAAGGAAAGATTATGCCCTGCCTGTTGTGGCAAGTAGGAACTCTGAGGTTTCCTTGGCTGTAGAGGTAAACTGTGAGGAGATGTTTTCCTACAAGCTCTAGGGGATTGAGGCCCAGAATTTAATTTTTAAGATATATTGACTTTTCAAGCAGGTCATTGAAGCAGTCAAGAGGCTTAGGCACTTGGTGTTAAGTTTAGCTCCTACATTTTGTAGTGTTCTCTGTAGTGTTCCCTAAACATCTTCTGATCATTGTTGGTTTTATAACATTGACAGTTGCAGAAAATACAGAAGTTGCAGAAAAAAAAAAACAAAGAAACCCCACCATTTTTTTTTTTTTTTTTTTTGCTACCTAAAATACATAATTTCAGTCATCCTTGCCTGTGTTTCTACAATACAGGGCAAATAGGAGAAAAGGGCTTAGGCTCTTTCAGATATTCTTCATAGAATAATAACAGATGAATTTGCTCCCAAAGTAAAGATATATTATTTCAAATTGGTCCTTTATTTAAACATGAGATGAGCTGGCATTTTGTCATATCAGCTAATGAAACTGCTGGGGAAAATCTGAGGATGAAAAATAGACGATTAAATGGTTTCTTTGAAAACAAAAAGGGGATTTGCATATCTCTTTATAATGATGAGTTTGCAGTTCTTTTCATCCAGAGTACCAACAAGTATAAATGTAAGTCTGAAATGTGTCTGCGATCCAAAACACTTCAGGTTACTGGGATAAGATGCTTTGTGCTACTGCTGTCATCTGCAAAGACAGATGCCCCAGGCTGGGAAACACTGAAAAAGTGGCAGATAACCATTCCCTTTTATGATGCCAGAACTATAATTCCATCAAATATTTGGCTTGCAAAAAGGAAATATAAGACATCAATACAGTAGGAGCTGCTAAAAGCTCAGGATTCATTGCTCTAGGCATTTGTGGTAGTTGTGACACATTCCTATACTTAGGACAGAAGATATTAAAACTTATGAGATTTTTATGGCTCCCATGGCATGTTTCAGTGAGCGGAGGCGACCAGGAAAATGCTGTTCTGGGACAGCTTGCTGGCAGGTCTAACAAAAGGCAAAACAAGAGACTGTTTATAACTGAAACCCAATAAATAAAAGCTGGGGAAGGAGGTCATGTATGGGGTGATGCAGAGCCTTGTCCCAGCAACACGGCTGGAGCAGGACTGGGAATTGAGACCAAATTCAAGGCCCCATTCCCCTGAATTTTTCTGTTTTGCAGTTTCTCAAAGGATATGCTTGTGCCTTAGGCAGGAAAATCCGCTGTGGAATTGTCATAGCGGTGTTACTACCTGCGATACATTTTCATACAGCCATACAGATGATGGATATTATATGTCTTCACAAGTTTGCCTTGCTAATCTGTCATGGTTTCCTAGGCAATGAAAAGGGAACGCACAATGGGCCACAGATTTTCATTTAGTTTATATTCAGCAGTAATGGAAGTGTATATATTGGCAATAAAAGAAAGAATATAGGGTAAGAAAATAAATAAGACACATAAGAAAGTCAGCTGGTAGTGATGTCCAGAAAATATAGTTTTTATCTCTTTTTTAATGTGGGATTGAAAACAGCCAGCCACAACAACAAAACATACAGCAATGCCTTCCCAAACAAACAAAATTCTCTCCAGTTTTTCAGGAAACAGAAACAAAACAGACAGAAGTTTCAGGAGATGTAAATTGGACATTTTGGCTGCTCTCTCTCTTTTTCTGGAAGAGGGACAGATGACAGATACATTGAACCTTTTTGATAATAATTATATTTTCTCACAAAAAAAAATGTTGCTTCTTTTAAGTCACCATTCTGATTGAAAATTCCTGACCACCTTCATTTTTCTACCCGCTCTTCTTGCATAAAATCTCAGGGAAGGAGACACTGACTACGTCTGGAGGATCGTTTTATCATATTAGTTCTCCTTGATCCCTTCAAGCCTGCAGAAAATAGAATGCTGAATGTGAGCTGATATTTAATATTAGCACTTTTATTTCAGATGGTCCTCAGGGGATCAGAACTCCTACCAGCCTCTGGGGCAGCAACACCACATGCTGCAGAGCAAGTGTAGATTCAGTTCTTGTCCAGCAGAGAAACCTGCAGGTCAGTCATCCCTGCCCAAGGTGCCAACATACATCTTGGGATAAATAAATGCACCGACATATTGTCTCTATCCCAAGGTAAGCACTAAATATGACAAAAATATGAAATAACCATAACATTTTGAATTTGAGTTCGGCTGCAAATCACATGTCCAGAACACTTTGTTAATTATACCTATTTTTTAACTAAGTGTATGCAGTAAGCACATAACAGATGTAGACTATAATTAGATGCAAACTCTGTGGCCCATGTCTGCTACCACATCTCATTCTGCACAGCCAGGGAACGCTGGGGCTGCACACAGGTCTTGGCAATACATCATGCTCTTCCAAATAGAATAGATGTTGACATTGAAATGTTTTTTTATGCTAATAAATAAAAATAATAATTTATGATAATAAAAATATTTTAATAAAGTTAGGATGGAAGGTTCCTTTTAGCAAATGTACCATCCTTTAGGAATGTGTGTTCTTGGCTAGTTGATTTAAGTCTAGAGCGTTTGTTCAGTGCTTAACAAACACTACTTGAGGACTACTGCATCCAGAAAAACCCTTTTTTTTTTTTTTTTTTCTTTTTTTTTTTTTTTTGTTTCTTAATAGATATCATCCTTGTATCAAGAAGGAATCCCTGATTTTGCAAAATAGCTTAAGTAATTACAAGTAGTCAAACTGTGTCACAGTTGGTGTTTTTGCCTTATTTAAGAGATGTCTGGAGTCACACTTTAAACTAGTTTAATCTGATAGAAGCTAAAGGTCTTTTTATACTTATTTACAAAATTACTGCTCTGGGCTGACACTTTAAAAAACAAATTGTTCTCTGTATTGACTACTTAGAATGTCTCAAATTTGGGCATTAAATTGTGAAACTGTTTGTTTCTGTGAATGTTTTACTAAAGTCTAGCATATTTGCTGCGAGCGAGTTATTGGGTTGGCAGCTATGTCTGCTTGCCAAACTCTCTGCTCTCTATGCAGAAGCACAGATTTTGAGCCTCAGGGCTGCACAAAGGTCCTCTCCTCCATGGTTTGCTCAGTGTAGATGGCAAAAGGGCCAGTTAGGGAGGAAAGAGGAGGCCCATTTCTGTCACCGCTCTGCAATAACCCTACAATCATCCTGCCCTGATCGCAAAAGGTAACACCACAAACTTTTTCATCAAGACCCCCCGGATTAAATTATTAAACCTTACGGAAGTGTCAACCCCTTGCCTTTTTTATCTAAACCAGCATCGTAGGGACAGTCCGTGTCTCTTTCAATGGATTCTGTGCTCTTCATTTAATTTGCAGCTGGCACTAGTGCAGAGGCTTCGCATCCCCTGTGGCACCAAAACCCCTTTCCCGGAAAAAATGCACACGCATCCAAAGAGGGATGAGAGGGCAGTGGAGCAATATTATTATCAGGGTCCTTGTAGAGCTGATCTTGGGCCAGACCATCAATCAGCCTTCACTGATCCTTGGGAAACTCCAGGTGAGTGCACAACTGGAAGTGTCCAGTGCTGACAAGTCAAGTAGATGAGCCCTTACCATCTCCATGAGCTGTGGAAGAGAAACTCTGCAGCTTCAGAAGCCGTATTTCTGGAATACCGTCTCAGCAGGACCTTCTTGAAGTGCTGGCAGAGATTCAGGTGTGACTGAGTATGCAAAGGCACTTCTGCACCTGGCATGCCAAACCAGCTGCTCTCAACAAGAAAAAAGGGTCTGGCTACAGGATTTGAAACCAGGGTCTAGAACCGATTAGCACAGAGTAGCTCAATGAAAAGTGGAGCAGGTATTTTTTGCTGATGACATTTTCTAAAGGATTGTTCTGCTCTCAGTGGCTTTTATGGCAGAAATTAGCAGAATTTGCCAAAAATATTTGAATGCTGCATTGAGCCTGGATAACTATTACAAATTCCTCTACCATACACTATACCTTTAGATATCTAAGGAGTCCTTTGGGTTTTGATGTTCTCATCCATTTTGTATTCAAGGCATCAGTTGCTTAGGGAGCATATGCACACTGGCAGTTTTCTTAAAAATATTTTTCTCTCATGTTTATTCTGGTTCTCTAAGGAAATCCTCATGCTAGTAGCGGGGAGAATATTTGTACATGTACATCTGTCCTTCTGCATTTCCTTCTAAGAATTTCCATTGTTTAATTTCAGTTTCCTCAGGCAAAAGAGCACATGAGAAAAGCTGCAACGGGAGTTCACATCTTATTAGACACTAGAGAATCTATACGAGCAGGTATGGATGAGGTAAGACTGGTGGGTGCTGTGGAAGGCAATTCTCATCATTCAGGCTGCTGAAAATCCAGGCTACTCAGGTCTCCTCTGTGACCACAGCAAAAAGCTCCAGGAGTTTCTCTGTGCTAAAATTATTTTAGGGAATCAGTATGTATCAACTCAGCTAACGCTAAGCCCAGAGAAATTTCTGTGTGCAGAAGGAGGTGGATGTGGATGGCAAGAAACCTTGTTAGAATTCAGAAGCTAGAATTTTGCCTGTCTCCTATAAAATGCATGTTCAAGGGCCCAGTATATTTTTCAGTCTTATTCCCTTATTCATTAGGAACTTTCTCTAAGTTCACTAGGAGAAATTTTAGTTGTGTTGTGTTTCTTTTGCTGTTGTTTTTGTCTAATGAAACAGAATAATGATCCACTTCCTAATGTTTCAGGTAGAGGAGGGAGAAACACTCCTGCTTTTTGTTTCTCCTCTTAGAGGTGTAATTTCACTTTCCATTCTGTTTTTTTTTTTTTTTTCCAAGTTTCTTTCACTCTCTGTTTACAAGGACACCTGTTCATGATTATTGGTAGACTGCAAGATAAAAGCTCAATAATCCTTCTGGATACTTCTCTTCTACGTTCTGCTTCAGTATTAGCACTTTCTGTGAATAAAATACCAAATCCACTTGTTATATGTCTGTATTAAGGCATTCTACTTAATGAAAGAGTTAATTGAAACCATGTTCCAGACAGAAAGGCATTTAAAATGTGATGGGCACTGTCTATGTCTATTTAACCCTTCTGAATGACCACTCATATTAACCTCTTTACGTTTACCTGAACAACTTCACTACCTCCCTTAGTAAGAGCCTTCTGGAGAGATCTGGGGAGATTGTAACTCTCTGCGAAAGAACCAATATCTGTGAAACTGGTGAACTAACAAATTTAGCAATCCTGTCACAGTCTCCATATCTCCATATGGTGTCCAGATTGCCTAGGGAAAGATCAGATAAACTGACACTAACTAGTACTCTGGGAGAAAACTTTTCCTAATCTTGTTGGATCATTAGTTTATGACCTGCAACATGTGAAATGTTAGTAAAAGAGAACCTAGTATTAACTGCCATAGCTTGATTTAATAGAACTACAGTGACACGAGTCTCTTTGTAAACAGATATTTATATTTACATCTTTTCCCTTTGGAGTCAAAAGCAAGAAAGATCAGAACTCATACTCTGTTCCCTGCTACCTGGATTACAGGCTTCTCAGGAGTGAGAGGGTAGCCATATTTTAATTATTTTTATAAAAACTGTGCAATAACAGAAGCTATTGTAGAGTGACGCATACCTTCAAACTAATTATCAATCTGAATATGATATGAAGAAAGGCTTTTCAGAGCTTAATCACAATAAAAATGAATAGAACTGGAAATTAAAGCAAAAATATAAGAAAAGAGACTAAAACAATTTTTTGAAGAACTTAGGAAAAAAAAAATTAGGAGGATTAGTGAGTCTTGAATTACATAATAAGATTCTAGGTTATATCCAGATATTTCTTTAATTGAAAAGATATTCTGAAATGAAATATCACTTTTTATGTACTGGGGAAAAAAAATATGGCTTTGCAACCCAAACCTGATCTGTATTACACTTCTGAACCTTTAACGTAGAAACGAGTACAGCTCTCATACCCATTTCTGCGAAATAAGAAGTTATCAGTTATAAAATTCAAATAATACTTTTAGACCGTGTCAAGGACAGACACTCTGTATTTTACAGGTCCACGGTGGTGCCCGTTTGCCTGCCTTCCCTCCAGCAGTTCTGCCCATGGACGGTTCCTTGCCCATTTATAGACCTTTACATATTAAATAGGTGGGTTTCTTCCTCAAATCCTATTCCATACAGCCACTGCCTGCATGAAGTATATTCCCAGGAAGGTGTTGAATCACGGTGATCTAAGATTTTGAGTATGGGACTTGAGCTCCTGGTCCCTTTTTTGACTCTCCTGTGTCATTCCCAGGCTCAACACACAGCCCATCGCTTCCATCACCTGTAGAAATGCTGGTGTGTTCCAAGACCTTTTCCCTGCCAGCCCAATCAGTACCAAGCTGGAGCAAAGAACCAAGCATCTGTTTCAACATATCGGATTCATAAATCAGTTAAAAAAAAAAAAAAAAAAAAAGAATCCCATTGGAGGTGAGGCTCTTTTGAATAGGAAATTTTGGGGGAAGAAAATCACTGCAGCTTTTGGTCCCAAGTTTCAGACTTAACTGGACTTTGTTGTGGGCAAAGCAGGAGGAAGCTGGGTCCCATCTTCCAGCGCTGCTTCTTGCCAACCGTTGTGAACTGCCCTACTTCACTCAGCACGTTCGAAACCAACCAGAAACCACTTCCTGATACCTACTGCATCATGACAAAGTCTAATTTCTAGGCCAGTATGAAAACTTTCATCCTGACTAGAGAAAAGTGAAAAAAAAAAATATTTTTTGCTGACTGAAATACTTTTTGAATTAGAAAAAGCAGAAGCTGAAGAAGCTCTGAACACAGTTCTGGGTGTTATGATCCTGGGCTCCTGCTCGGTTCTGCCTAATAACCAACAGAAACCAAGAGAGGAAAGTATTTACAGTTTTTGAGTTTCAAAACTTGATACTGCAAATAGCAGCTCTGATGTCAATAGCTTTGCACCTGGAAAAAAATACCTATTCAGCAGGGATAAAGGTATTAAAAAAACATCCCAAGGTACTGGGGAAAGGCTCCTAAATAGAGTATTTGTATCTAGTGTGTAATTTGAAAAATACCTGCTTTTCAGCAGTACCACAGGAGTGCAAACATTTCATTAGACATGTTATAATTGCCTGGAATTGCAAACGGCAGTCTTCGCAGAGTCAGAATTCCATTTCCTGGTGATTAGAAACATTTTTCTTCATACCTGAAAAAAATGAAAAGAGGAAGTCAGAGCTACAGCTGTCTTGCTTAAGTGTAACTTTTGCCTCTATTAAACTGAATGCCATAAGTTAAAAATGCAGAGTGGAAGAATCCATCAGAGTACAGTTTGATTTGCATCACTAAAAGTAATATTTTGTTGTCTTAGCCTTGTGAACAATTGGAGTTACTTTATTCTACTATATCATTTGGAATTGTGTCCTGTTTTATTTATATTAACCTCTCTTTGCATGAGACCCAGAAAAGTTTTAGAGTTCCCTCTGTTTTTCTCTTCAAATTGTTCCATAGAGTTGACAGAATATGCATCATCATTTTTTTTCCTTTTTTTTTTAAAAAAAGATTTAGAAAAAAAAAAAAAAAGGCTTCATACAAATGGCTGCTCTGTGAGAAAATGCTTTGTACCTGTAGGTGTGGTTTGGATCTTGACTTCAGCAGGGCCAGAACTTCACCCCATAATGTTCAGACAAACAATTCGGGAAGCCTTTGCTCATATGTGTGATCTTCACTCACGTGTCTCCATGACTTACGCCACTCTGTCACCAGTTCTAATAGAAGCACCGTTCTCTGTCTTCTGTACGTATAATCACAGTTGAGTTGAAAGTTTTTAGGCTAAGCAATGGTTCACATGTGAGCCAGAAAAGCGATTATCACTGCCCATCATCAGTAGTTTGCTTGGAAGCTGTGATCTTTCAACCCATTTATAAAAAAATCAGAAATTCATAAAAATTCTGTTGTGTTTGATATCACTGGACGGTCTTAAGCTAGAATTTTAGACTTAACCATGAGGAAGGCACCTTGAAGGGCTAATGGCAAAAAAAAAAAAAAAAAAAAAAAAAAAAAGAGTAAGTTTCCGTGTCTTGGGAAATGTATGAAGCACTCTAAATTTCTCATAATTACGGTAGATAATAAAGATGCATTTTAATAGAGAGAATTCAAAAATGGGTGGCATTTTTACATATGATATATAGCAGTGTTCTGCGTATTTCTTGTAGCAGAGTAAAGCATTTGATTTGAAGCATTAAATAAGTTATGAGAATGCAATAAAATACTGACTGTGGCTTTAAAAATATTTATTCTTTTAAAGCATCTCTACAAACGATACAGAAATAAATGGATTGTGTATAAGAGAAGAGATTCCACTTCCCTATTTGAGCAGGTATTTCATACGGTTTCTCTCCTTAGGAGCCCAATGGAATGGAACCACATTAGGATTCCAGTTGCTCATAAAACAGTCAATCTAGTGCTCCCAATTGTGTCATAACTTCCCTGGTGAGCAAAGATACAGGGCATATAGCAATAAATCGAGCTCTAAACAGTGAGCGTAGCTAAAGTCTGTTCATCTTGTATTGTCGGCAACAGAGCCCCCACAGTGGCCCTGGATAGGGGAGCACCAGAGAAAAGGAACAGAAAAATTACTTACTATCTCTGAGTATAAAATCTTTTACCTTAGTTTATCTTTGGACAGAGAGAGAAGAGAGGGGGGAAAAAGGAAAAAAGAAGGCAAGCAAGGGCTCATTAAGACTGTATTTCGCCCTCAGAAAACATAGTAAGACTATTTATTAAAGTACCTGAAAAGTACCCAACTATATTCTGGCTGCGTATTGACCTCGAAGAAAAGCAGCCTTTGAGACTAGGTCTGAGACAATTTAACTCACAGGGGGAAGTGGCAGCATTCAGCACTGGTAGCGACAGGTCCAGCACTGCATTAGCAAGGCTGAGCCTGAAACCCCATTTATTTTCCTATGTTTGACAAAGTCTCAGCCTGATTTGAACCTCATTCAAGGAGCTGGAGGTTGATAACATGTCACAGGATACAGAAATATTTCATCTGAAGGAGCTGGCTTTCAGCTTGGCAGTCTGTACTAAGGCTGAATCAAATATTTTACCCTGGAACGTATTTCCTTCAATGGCAATTGCTGCCTCCAGATGTCATCAGTGTTTCAGAAGACCAATGTTTTTATTCTCTTCAGGCAGTATCTGTTCTTTATATTGATGACATAAATTATTTTAATTCTGCAGCGCTTGGTATAAGTAAATGAATTACAGTATAACCTTTGCACCCTAAAGAGTTAACATAGTTAACCTAGGCTGAACACTGAAGTTATTTTGCTACTACCTCTTTTGATAAGCCACGTAGGGATACCTCCAGCATGGACAGATGCAGACTGAGCTGGATGAGCTGTTCTGGTGGATCATGTCTTGTTTCTTTCTACCACTTTGGATTCCAGCCAACAGCTGAGAATAAACTAGGAAAGAAGTGCATGTTCTTTAGATAAATTACTCAAAAAGTGCTTTAAAAAGCTGTTGCATGTGTTCAAGAATGTCCTGTCTTATTAGGTTCTATGATCCAGGTTGCAGCATGGAACCTGGGTATAGTGCAGAAGAATCTATAAGAAGCATAAGCAAATATTAGTGGGTATGGGCTTGGGGAGGGCATGGGTACTGTCCTGTAAAGTACCTGTTTCTCCAGCAACCTGAGTTGCTTCTGCTTTGAACTCACTTGGACATATGATGGCCATTAGATCTGTGGGGTTTCTGGTCTGTGGTTCACAAGCTTCGTTTGGGACATTTTCAAAGCAGCTCATCTTTGGAAAGCTGTAAATATTGCCAACAGCAACTTTTCTGTCCAAAGCAAAACATTCAAGATGGTAGCTACTTTCAAAGATATAAAAGCTGGTTTTGAGCCAAACTGTATTACATATATAGAGATATGTAATTTATCTAAACTGTACATAATTATGATATCAACTTTCTGAAAAGTTTAAGTTTTGTAACAAAAAATGGTTTTTTTTCATGAAAATGGTGAAGAAATATGGATATTTTTAACAAATCTAGAAAAAAAGTTGTGCTGCCATATTAACTATATTTAATCATACCTCTTAATTTTATATAGAGACAGATTGCCTTAAGGAATAAATTGGCACTAGTCCATAAAACTAATGCAGCTATGTCAGTTCATATATTCTAAGAGTTTAATCTATAAAAACATAACATAATTTCAGAAATCATTATAAAGTAAAAGAAATTTCTGGCTTTGCATCCCGAGCCACTGTAGTCAGGGGAGCTGCCAGCCCTGCTGTTGTTCAAATGGATTGCTAAGTTTAAGCAGTGGTTAACAGCACTTAATGGGTTTATTTTGCTATGGATGCATGGACACTACTTCCATTAACGCTAACGTGGCTTATACATTTTGTATCCTGGAGCTCTAGACCCCTTTAAAGATGGCATTATTCATTTCCCCAAGCCTTAAAGTCTGACTTGGTTAAAATTAGAAATGTGTTAAGCTCTTGTGACGCTTTGCTTGCTGTTAATTCAGACTCTGGTGTGTTAGGCTGGTGATGGGAAGGCGCAGCCTGACTCCCCGCTGTGCAACCACGCGTCATGGCTGTAAAGAACCTGAAACTTTAACACTTGTGGGTCAGGATCTCTCCCTAGAGTGCAGCAAACACAGCATCATCTTCATCTGCTCAAATAATTTTGCAGACAGGCTGTAATAATCAATGGGAAGCAGGACTGCAGCCCTGTCCCCATCGCGATGGCTGGAGCAAAGCCAAGGGCGCGCTCTCCTTGCCAGGCTAATGCTCCCCCTGTCAAAGCTACTTGTTTTTCTGAAAAGAGTTGGATTTAATGTTTCCAAGCAAGGCTTACCTTGAGCAGAACAGTTCTGGTTTCAAATTATGATCTATAACTTTCTTGTCTTTCTTGTGGGTTAGCAGTTGAGTTCTGAGGTAACATATGGATAATTAATGACTAGTTCAGGAAAAAGGGGTAAAGCTGACAAAAAGTTCAGTAGAGAAGGAGGTTGTCAACAAACGAATGAAAAAACAGGAAAGTTTTTCCCATAGAATTTCCCACAGAACTACTCAATTTTTCTCACAAACTATACAGTTTTACTAGTACAGTGGTGAACAACAGCTAATCAGGTGAATTCTTCTCCTTTCAGCTATATTAATTAGAGTGAAGATTTACTTTAATACCCCTCAAGAAGCAGACAGTTTTATTATTTCATTTTACATTGAGATATTCCTGTTACCATCTTGAGTGAAAAATGGCCAACCCCTGCTTTAAATGCAGCACTGTGAAATCATAGAAGTTAGACAAGGAAAAGACCTAGAGGTTGGATCTCACGGTGTTAGGATGTAAAATAGTGTTCTTAATTTGCTTGGACTGTAACTGCACGTGCTGGTTCGATAAAAGGAAGTGCACAAATGGTTATTTAGGCCTATAATTACCTGATTGGGATGCGCAGACATGGCGATTGCTTAATCAGTTTAGGAAAGCAATTACACATGCAGTCTAGGTAATTCATGGCTAAACTTCATGGAGATCAGTCTCGTTATCTTATCCATGGATATGGAGTGATTGGTCTGCAGTATATGTAATATGGGTGCATACCTTTAAGATTCCTGTCCTTTTTTCCCTATATCTCTTATAATCTTTTATTCTCAAGCAGATTCCAGCTGTGCGCTTTTAGGAAAAGAAAAAAAAAAAAGCCATAAAATCATATTATTCTTGTCTTTATAAATTTGAATACCTGCTTGTAAAGTGGCTGAAGGAAAAGCCTTTTGGGGTCATGTATTGAGACAGTCAGAGCCAGGACACAGCTCCAGGAGGATCCAGGAGGAGGAGGAGCAGCAGATGTTCACCAGCCACAGACCAGCCATTCTCTCTAAATAGGCTATTTTGGTTCTCTGAGTTCAAATCCTGCTTTTTCTATGAGACTGGAGGGATCATGTGAACAGCACTGTTTACATTAATTCAGGTGATAGAATTTCATAATACACCGAAGTATTTATGTTAATAAATTATCAATACAGGGGCAGACCATTTCTCTTCACAGGACAGCATTTTTTTTTCTTTTTCCAGAAGCCTCCAAAGATGTAGGAGTTAAAGAAATTTCTCTTATGTTCCATTTTCAGATGTGACTCAAGTCAAGGACCCACCGACTCCTGCCTGCTTACATCCTGCCTATTTAAATTTCAGCTGGGAATATTTTATATGTGCTGCTAGAATGAGATTACTGTGTTTACTAATATGGCAGTGAGGAATATCTGGATGCTGCTGTGCCTTTCTGAATATTGATGCTATATAATAACTGCATATATTTTCCAGGTGTAAAAGGAATGTATTTCTGGTTACCAGCTGTTAATTACTCGGTAGCTGAGTTTTTGTAATGTTTTGCATTCAGTCAAAGTTGTTAATCACACACAGACCAAGCTGCAGGAGAAATTTCATCTCTTTATTTATAGTCTTTTGTTTTCAGAATATTTGCAAGATTGGATATACTATGTTTGAAAGTGTTGCCATTGAATCATTATGGTTATGAATTACTTAGTACTAATTAATGACTAAGTGTAAATATATATAAAAACTGGGTGGGAAGTTTTACTTCTCAGGTGTGTATATTGTTCACTGTGGCTGATCTTCCCCAGCTTAGTGTGTTCGTAAGTTCATTTCATCCCTATACAGGCAAATATATTCAATGTATAGCATTTAATTCAAAACTTAGAGATTTGTTCTGCTGTTTACCCTGGTGGAACTTGAGCAACTCCAGTTTCTGGTGGAATTCCCTGAATCACAGAATAGCTGAGGTGGGAAGGGATCTCTGGAGACCATCTAGTCCAAAGCCCTCCTCAAGCAGCATCACCTGGTACGCGTTGCCCCAGAACGTGTCCAGACACTTCTCAATATCTGCAAGGAAGGAGACTCCACAGTCTCTCTGGAGACCTGTCTCAGTGTTCACTTACACCCACAGTAAAGTTTTTCCCTCCCTTCGGACAGAACTTCCTGTGTCTCAGGTTGTATCTGCTGTCCTTCATCCTACCATTGGACAACATCAGTCCTCTTTGCATCCTCCCATCTTGCCCCAAACCAGACAGAGCAGGGGCAATCCCAGACCAGTCATAGGAAGTCAAAGGTTGTATTCTGTCTGGGTTCAGGAGAACCAGGCATTTCATTTCTTGAATTTCAGAAAATAATAGAACTGCGTATGTCACCATCACGATTAAATCTTGCCAAAGCAGAACTATGGTTCTATAAAAACACACTCTGAATTTTTTGCTGGTACTTCAGAAGATGAGCTCTCTGCTGCTCTCCAAAAATACCAGAATAGATCAACCACTGAGTTTTTGTAAGTTCATCTTCTCTGTGGACTCTAACAATTTAATAAGTTTTCTAGTGCTGGCCTGAACTCTCCTTCCAGCTATGACTGTTACAGCACTGAGCACTCTTATTTTTTTTTAATGGCTGAAGCAATTTCTTTTAGTCTTTGCAGTGCTGTTATATCACTCTGCATGACAGTTGAGAGCAGAAAAACTGAAGAGCACTGAGTCCCATGGAAACCCAATCCATCTTCGCTGCCGCTCTGCACTTGCAAATATAATTGATTTGGCAACAGTTGTGTTCACACATTAAGTGGGTCTTCCCACAGAAGTGAGGAAGTGCCTGGGAGTCCTGCCAGCATCACTGCGCATGCAAGCTCAAGGAAGCTTCTCCATAACCGAGTGCAGCCCAGGTTCCCTCCTGGAGGAATGTTATCCTGGCAGAGCCTCAAGCTCTGAAATGAAACGTGAAGACCTTTTCTACGCATTGTTTTGGTTACGTTCAATAGCAGAGCATCATCGGTAACGCTTCCCACAAAGCAACATCCATCTGCACATCCTGGAGGAGCAGGTGCTAAACTCGTGAGCTAGGTTGACTTTGTCCTCCCTGAGAGGTGGACATCTATTACCATTCCAGAAGTTAGGTGACAGATCCTCCAATAACATAGGTGGCCCTGGTTGCTCTGCACCACTTGGGACACGTATGAAATCAAGATTATTTATTCCATTTCTGCACTGCCCTTAATGGAGGGATTTCCCTCTGCTCATTTGGGTTAGGAATTTAAGTGAAAAGTAGGCCCACGGATGGGATCAATCCCTGGTGTATTTATATTTACTTCTTAAGTCAAATGATTAGTGGGGAAAAATAAACAGACAACTAAAATAACTAAAATTTTCCTGCTCATCTGTCTGCAGGCAACAAAGAAAAAGAGAAACTTTTCTGTCAATATTTATTTTGTCAAATATATAACCATGAATTCTTTGAAACTGGCATGTAAAACAGGAGTGTTTTATCTTAAATCAAAGTTTATATAATGCAAGTGAAATGTGCAAATTGCAAAAATATGATTAAATAACAGAAAAAAAATGTGTAGCAATTGCCATATAATGATGAAGTTCAATAGCAGATAGTTGCATATAAAGTACCTTAATGCTAACTGCCTGCTTTAAAAAAAAATCATTGCAAAAATTGGGTTTATAATTAAGTTATAATTATAAGCAAACGTGATACCGTGATTATTCCCAAAGAAGTCTGTGTGTTTTATTTTCAAAGTTCTGCAGCTTTTCTTCGCTTTGTGACTCTCTCTATTATGGTTACTCCTTCTTGTTTTGTATGAAGGATGCTTCCTCTTATACTCCTTTGTATTCTGTTCCTTGTATAAAATATTATACATTTCTACTGAGTGTGGGCATTTTAGCTGCACATAGTTTGTAAGCAAAAAAAGTCAATGATCTTTAATTAGTACAACTGGGTTTAGCTATTCCAGTGCTGCAAAGCTTCATGGCTATTGCAGGTGCTTAGCCTGGCAATGCAAACTGCTGCCTAGGTGCAATACTAATAGTCAGTCCTGGTGCGCCAATTCCAGAGATACAGAGAGCTGAGTGCTTTGCGTGGAGTAGAAAGGGGACAATACTGCCAAGATTTCAGCAGGAAAAGTCTGTTTCTTCCTTGGCTTTGTTCTCTTTGCTCACCTATAGAGCTAACAGGGCACGTCATTCCCAAAAAGGCGCAGAAGTCCAAGGCTCGTGTGAGAAGCTTTACATTTTCTTGCTTTATTTGTTTTCCTCCAATAGGCTCCAGCACTTTTACTGAGGGTAAATGAACCTCAGTTTCTGAGCCATGTTCAGCATAAATCAAAGCCATCATATTAATGTCCATAGGAGTTATTCGTGCCCATGAAGAGACAAATAACCCTTTCAGCTCCTTTCATGCACACAGAAATCCTGAAGTATTATTTTTAACACTGCAATTTAATGATATATCTCATTTAAATTGTCAGACCTGTTTCTCCTCCCTCCTTTTTCAGACTATACAAAAATGACCCTGTTTGTTTTTTGAAATAGCTGTATGACCAGCAATATGTTACTAGAACTAGATGGGTCCTTTTTCTTTTTCCTTCTCTCCTTTTTATTTTTATGAACAAATACAATGTCGCAGCAATTCCACCCACTGTGAAAATAGCACATTCCTCTTCTTAATATTATTTGGGGAGTAAGCTGTAATTTGGCTACCTTTGCTAACAGCTGCAGCTGCAGGACTGATGCCAAAAGGTACCAGACTTGGTTTTGGCAAGGCTGGCGGAGCAGAGAAGCTTTTCCTGGGGAATGGGGGAGACCAGATCTGCAATAAGGTACATGGGTCACGAGAAGAGGGGGTCAATCTGACCTCCTGGACTCTGCCTCTGCCCCCAAACTAGAGCAGAGGATTCAGCCTCATCGTTAATACTTGCACTTTACAGATGCCATGAGTCCTTCTGGCTTATGCAGCATCATGAATCATTTTAGGGCTCCAGATACCCCAGATACAGGGAAAGAGAGAGGCAACAGCCTAGAGGACACTCTGTCTTGTTGGGGAGAGGGTAAGTTCCCTGCACGGGAAGTCAGTGACTTTAAGCTGCTCTGCCCAAACTTTCTGATTTTGATGGTCAGAGATGTTGGCATTTTGCTATTGCAGCCCCTCAAAGCAGAACCGAGTTTATATAGCCAGCCGTGGTGTGAAAGCTCTCTCCCCTACAGCTCCTCATATATAGAAGATAATGCATGTAGCCTAACTCCAGTAACTAGAATTAATACCATCTTTCTCCTATTGAATGCAACTGGTATGCTTAGAGGAATGTGTTGGCACTATCTATTGCTTCGGAAAATCTTGGGTGCTTTGTGCAAACTCTGTCCATCAGTGTGCAGGATCCTTTATTGAGCCCTGCAAAACATTAGTTGTCGCCTGTGAAAATGCTGTTAAAAGTGCTCATTTCATTCTTGCAGCCCCTGATATTCTTGTAAAGGGTCCACTTCTGCCATAAAATTGGAAATAGTTAATAATCTGTTTTTAATTCAAAAATCTTAGTTTTATTTATAGATAATCTGTCTTATTTACATATTATCTGTGGTTTTGACACCTAGACAGCTCTTTTCTGTGAAAGAGAATGAACATATTCTCTTGTGAAAGGCACTACGCATAAAAACATGAGTCAGTGTGCAAGTAAAGCATCCTTTGGCTGGATGTTCTTTTATTTGCATCCTTGAGAGATGAATCTTTGTCTTTCTGCTGTGATGAAAAAAGCATTTCATCCTCTCTCACTCTCTTTCCCCTTTCCTCCTGCGTCACTCTCCATTAGCACCATCCAAATCCCTCACATTGTATTAGAGGCTTGTTTTATTTATAATTAAGCAGTGATGCAGTCATATCTATTGTTGCATTTGAAAAATGCTTTCAGCTATGTTGGAAAGCTGGAGATTCTGGGTAGGGTGCATTAAGGTTAATTACCTTATAATTTACAGTATAAAATGCAGCTGCAGGCACTTTGATTTTCACTAATTGTGGCACTCAACAAAGTAAATATGAGTTTGCTCATATTCCAGCACCATGATACTGTCAAAAAAATTCCTTTATGGGATTTGTGATGTCCTTTCTTTGTCCTTGACTTCAGTGGCACAGGAGCAGCCTTCAGCAGGGCATCAACTGGAGCACTGGAATCTCACCATATTCATTTTATAATGATTTTTTTTAATAAAATTCCCATGTCAAATGTGGACCAGCTGACTTTTATTGCATTACAAAATATCAAAGATGTTGTGCTACAGAAGCAATACTAATAGAGTTTGATGATGCTGAGAGAGAATTCTGAGGGACAAAGTGGAAAGATACAAATATGAGCATGAACTAAGAAAGAGCTGGAGATATTCCTGAGCTACAGCATTTTGCTTTATTTTCCCTAGGATTGTACCACGGCGTATGCTCCAGCTCTCCGGGCGGTATAAATCAGTGTAGCTTCACTGATCTCATTCAAACGGGCAGAACATTAATGTGAAAGGAGATATGCTTAATTGTGCTGGTACATATATGCCATTAGCCTGCAAGTCTGCTCTTATCACAGTTTATGATATGCAATAACTGCTGCTCTGTCGGGAAGACCTCAAGGGCCCCAACCTGCAGCCTTTGCTCGCAGCCACCCTCTTGGAGATGTCCTCAAACCAAGATGAGATGTCCTCAAACCAAGATGAGATGTCCTCAAACCAAGCGCTGGCATTTCCCCTCCCGAGTTCATCCCTTCCTGACAGCTCCCTAGCGAGTCTCCAAGGATGGAATCAGCTCCAGGGCCTCGAGGGCAAAACGGAGCAAAGGGATTGCAGGAAAATGTGAGAAGCGGAACCAGGAGCTCCATAGAGCGCACCCCCACTTTGCACAGCAGTGGGGGCCAGCCAAGAACTTTACCTTTTCAGCCTTTCTTACATCTTTTTGTCCTGGTGTTCTCTACGTAGAATGAAGAATTTAGGATACAAGATTTGGATACAATATATAAAAGCATTTCACACATTTTGGCAGATCTTTTCTATTAGGCGTAAACAGCATGCAAAAGCATTAATTGTATTTAATAAATATTAATGGCTTGAGGATTTTTTCCCCACCAGCTTCCCAGATGTCTGAAGTCAGGTGAAAGCAGCACAGAGGAAAGAGACAGTGAAGAGCAGACTGAGAAACACCCGTCCTTAAGAGACATCAGTCATTCTTTACAAGAAGGATAAAAGATCCAGCTGAAACATTTCACGCTAGAGCTGGTCACATGCTTCACTTTCTTTTTCCAATTACTGTTTCTAGTGTTCAAAGTCCATTCAAAAATTTCCCATTAAAATGTCTAAAAGTTTCTCAAAAGTTTAAATCATAATGAGACAGTGATTCTTCTCTCAGCTTGAGTCCAGTCTAATCTGAATTAAAAACTTAGAGTCATTTCAATTTCTTACATTGAAAAATGGGAGTTATTTGGGGATTGGATTCCCCTAGCACCAGCGCTGTCTACCTAATATTTCTTAAATCCTTTTGGAGAAAGTCATAACACAGTAAAACAGGAGGAGGGTAAAGACATTTTTCTGTTCTATTTTATTCTTTTACTGAAAAAAATGCTGAAAAGCAAATAAGAAGGATGAGGAACTGGAGATGCTAAGACTGTGTTTTTGCTTTTAAATATTTTTATACATTTCAAATGAAAACACTTGACACATAAGAGAATGGGGCTTTTGGTAGGATGTGCTTGCTTGCTTTTGACCTTTTCCTTCAGCATTTTTGATGGGAAAGACTTAAGAAAGTGAGACAAGAAGGACACTACTGCAACAGCTTCATGCTTCATGGTTCCTCCAGAAAAAGAGGGAAGGAGGAAATATTTAAGATAGGAATAGGAGAACAAATCCAGTTTGGTTCCCGAGCCCTCGGTCCCACTAAGCAGCTCTCGCACCCCATGCAGCCCCTGCTAGCGCTGGCACTGGTGCCACTCGGGACAAGGGCGAGGACAGAAAATCAAGCAGATGCAGCAGTGTTTTCCTGAAATAAAAGCTAATTAGGAAAAATAACACAGGATGTACATAGGGAGCCTTGAAAACTGATAAGCCCTTCCTTTTATCACCTAATAAAGCTTTCACTATTAAAAATCAAACCCCACTAATTTATGAGGATCCATTCGAAACAGTATTGCTGAACCACGAGTGATTTATTGAGGAGAAGACTTTAACAAACCAGGCAGTCACTTCATCTTTAAAATACTGTTGTTGCATCCAGTGTGGAACTGCGCAATCTTTATATTTAAAGGGAAATCAATATCATTGATTACACAAAATAAAAGCTGCCCTGTAAGAAGCTATTACTAAATCTGGCTGCTGGAAAAAAATATATTGTTTTTAAATCAAACTGATAAAAATCAGTTTGAGTGTCTTATAGCTAGACATGATAGCTAAAATGCACAATGAGAAGCAGAGAATTACACATTTTATCAAGAAAACATATGCCAAGAGTTTGAAAAAGCTTCTTATGCCCTTGCCTCTTTCTCATGCAAACATCTCTCTGCAGCAAGCAATTTGCTGGGGGCTTTTATTTAAGTGTAACATTTTAATGGATTTTTTTTTTTCTTCTTCCAGAGGATGCATACAGCAGTCAATAAAATTAGTGTCAAAATCCAAACCGCAATAAAGTAGCCAGCTTAGTATGGTTCTTGAAGGCACAGCCCTCAGATTTAGCTTTGTATATCTTCATAATATGGTCATGGGCTTCCATTCAGCAATACTTAAGCAGAACACCTTTTATATTGGAAGGAAATTTAGTAGTGCCAGTAATGCTGACAGAACTAAAGGTCTATTTTTCAATTTTAGGAGCACCATTCCACTCCAGCACTGAATTTCTGCTTTAATAGTTTTATCAGTCATACAGAAGCTGACACTGGATAATTAAAATAGCATCCAGATCACCAATGTAAATGTACAATGGTGTATTTAAAGGCACAGAATAAAGTAAATTATAACCGAGCCTACCATAAAACAAAATTTTCTATGCAAAATAGTTTCTCATAAATTTGTTTAAGGAGGTTCTTTTTTAAAGCAACACTTCCCTAGAAAAAAACAACCTGTCTGTCAAAGATACTTCAATTATCTTTATTTTACATTGTTTTTCTTCTATAAATCATAATAAAGAAGATGCTCTGAATGCTTTTATCCAAAGTAATAAGCCTTCAGCATATTCAAGCATAATTAATTGTGTTGCTTAAAAATAAGGGTTTCTAGTGGAATATATGGGCCTTGACATTTTTGTTATGGATAAATTCTGTTTGGCTTATCTCATAATTAAACATCAGGATTATTTTTTCATTACATTCCTAAAATTTTCATTAAGTCTAGAATAAGGAAAAATTACAACAAAAGCTAACGTTTGAATAAAAGTGATGACACATTCCAAGACTGAAGTGTGCAAGAACTGAGATGACAATTTTATAAATACATTTCTTTTATATTTGCAAAAAGAGCTATTAACTTGAATTTTTCAAGACAATAAACGCTTTTTTTAAAAAAAAAAAAAGGTAAGGTTTTGCACTTTGCAAAGAAATAACAGCAAAAACCTTCTTTTATACCATAGTTAAATCAACTCATTTTGCTTCTGATTTATAAAGCAATTAAATGGCGTTAGGCAGCTGCATAGATGGACTCAGTTATGGCCTAGTTTACAGCAGCCTGTGAGGCAAAAAAGGATCTTGTCAGGTTTCCACCTGAGATACTATGTGTTAACGAACTCACAGCGTGCAGAGGGGTGAAACTGCACCATGGAAAAAGCTGCTACCTAACACAGGCCTGGGTCTGCGGGATAAAAGCCACTGAGATGTGGTTTATTTTTACCAGAATCAAGAAAGGCTTGAACAGGGGCAAAAGCCTAACATGCACAGGTGCTGCTGAGGACAGGAAGAAAATGCATGAGAACTCTAGTGTTTACCTGAAGGAACATCTTCCAAATACCTCAGATTTCCGGGTTCTCACTACCTGGCATTTTCCAAACGTTGTCTTGAAGATTTCTCGAATTTGGATTTCACCAGCTTTTTATAGAAACCACCTACAACCTTGAGCTGTTCTTATTAATAAAAAGCTTTGGCTGCTTACCCTGAAATGTTCTTTTTCTGCTTTTAGTCTTTTATTTTGACCTTTCATCTTGCTGTTTAGATCCTGACTCCATGCCAGTTAAGATCCAACTTTGCAATTCCAGTCAGCAGTAGGGCTTTTTTTCCTAGTAATATTATACCACATTGTCACATGAGGTTTCTCACATTTCAGAGCTCTTACCAGCACTTACAAGGCACTCCCTCTCAAATACAGGAAAAAAATATCTATAGCCATAAGTAAATAGAGTCATTCCTAACTGACCTTAACCTCAGTTTTTAATGGGCGGACACGCAGTGGTTATTAGGGCTCCATTGCCTAAAATCAAATGTGTAGTAATGCAGTTACCTACGTTTTTGCATTGGCCAGTGAAGACACTGAGCTGTGTGCTCATGCAAATAGAGAAACGAGCAGGATTTTTAATTGGCCTGAATTCCCTTCTCCTGCTTCTCCCAGCTCCATCCCACTGAGTGGGAATCCCCAGGAGGGCATCCTCAGCGTAGGCTCTGGAGATCATTGCAGTGATCCGCTCTGCATTTAAGATAGGGTTTTCTGTGCATGTTCAGAACCTCAGACAGCGGCGAGTGGCGCTTTACGAAAGCAGCCAGCAGGATGCAATGGGAATGCGGAGCTCATCAGCGACTCAATATATCTTTGATAACAATCAGAACAAATTTGAAGCTACTGAACTTTTCTTCAAGCTGGAGACTGAAGAGTTACCAATGGATTTCCTCGAACCAAGCAGCTCTTCTAAGCTGTGGCCACTGGCTGAACACGAGAAGAATCCAGAAAACACAAGGCAACTCTCCACCCTAGATGGAAAATGCCAGGTTAAACTTCCTATGTCCTTGTTTTCAAGCTAGTTAATATCTGAGTTCTGTTGTGCAGGCTTTTCACTATCTATCAAGAAAGAATCTTATCCAAAAGACTGAAATGCCACCAAATCTAGGTTTGGAGAAAGGAAGCACAGTTCTGTTAGAGTTTAAGCTATGTGTCTATTGGAATATAGTAGACCCAAGCTGAATATAGCTCATACTCTTCTTGAGAAATTGCAGTCCTGGTAAAGATTTTAGCCATGTCAAATGGGAAGCAGCAATAAGCAGAGCTGGCCCAGTTCATAGATCAGCAGGTTGGATTGCAGTGAGTCAGCCTCTGTATTTGCAAGTGTTTCCTGCACTTTGGAGTGCAGAACAGCTAGCACAAGCACACAAACTGTTTGCCTGGAAAGCAGCCAAATCCCTGATTCGGTCGGAGTGTTCATGCTTTACTACATGGGCTGTTTTCCCTCTGCCCCAGTTGCTGCTCCCTGGATCTGCACATCTGGAGACAGGAGACCTTGCAAATGTCTGATGCAAATGGCACGCGGCTGTCCAAGGCATTGCTGCAGCTTGCTCATGGGTCTCTCCTGCATGGAAACTTTCTGAAAAGAGAATCAGCCATGGTATAAAGTGTATAAATTAGACTGGACTTACTTATAAAGTTTGAAAGCACTTGCTTGGGAGAAGAGTGCTTCAAGTATAGGACCGTGTAAACTCCCCTTGAGACTCCTCTGATATTCAGCTATGCTGATCTAAGATATTTTACCCCTAAACAGCATATTCGCAAGGAAGTTTTAACATGCTGCTATACAACAAAGCTCTGGGACACACAAGACAACATAGGAATAGCATAGGACATCCCCATCAATGTCTCAAATACAAACCGTTGTTGACAAATCGCACATATTTCCTGACAAATTATCCATCCCATCTTAAGAGCTTTAAGCAGTTGTACATATGCAGAGACTGAAATAAGAATGAATCAGATTGTAGTCCTAGCATGAAATATGCATGATTTTTTCTCTCAATTTCTTTAGAAGTAATCCCATTTTGACTTTGGATATGGCTTTTACTGAAACCACAGGGGTGAATTAGGACTCTGTGAGTTGAATCCAGCTCCCTTGCCTAGAAATTTGAAATTCAAGATTGAATCTTAGAGCATTTCCTCATGCTTTAGTCAGTAATATTGCTTCTCTTTCTGGGGAGCATTTCCTGGCTCAGGAATGAATGCTGTGTTTGGAGTGTCTGCACTGAGTAGGTCATCTAATCATTAGATCATCAGATCATCAACAGAGCATCTATCAAGTATATCAGCTCTGGCTAGACCACTGCAGTAAGGTGTAGGGCTGCCTGTCTTTTTTTTGTACTTCAGGTCATATTGTAAAAAACAACAGTGGAAGTTCCTGTCACCTCTCTTACACACTTCTTTAGCTTTCCTTACTTCCAATCCCAGACTCAGCAGTCAGTCTTGCTCCTTTCATAGCCCCCAGAACCTCAAGATCTGCAAATTAATGAAGCCAGGCAATCCTGGGTGCACCCTGTGGCCTGGGCACAGCTCTTGTACTGCCCCTTCTCTCGCCCCCTGCCTCCAAAGGCTGCTGTGGTCACGGTCACCGACCTGGGTGCTCATTTGGACTGAAGGAGACAACTACACCCCATCTCACACACTTTAATCTCTGACCCTCACTTCCTTCATTAATGTATTTATGTGGCTTACAGGCATTTCTGTAGCCTACAGAATCACGATAATGAGCACAGAACTGAGAAGAACTCTGCATTGGTGGATTCTGCCATATTCCTGTAAAAGAGTCGCTGGAAAGAAAGCTGGGAGCAAAGAATTACAGCGTCCCTGTCCTGCCTGGTTCTTGCGCTCTCTGTGACCCATTCCAAAATTCTACAGCTTCAACCGGAAAATGAAATGTTAGTATGCTGATATTGATGCTGGCTTGGAACACAAAACAACATGTAAAGGGCAGGCAGCATTTCATGACAACTTGCACAGGTAGAGATCTGAATTTAGAGTCTGTCATAAATTAAAATGATTTAATCTTGTTTGATATCAGGTCCTCATTTTCCTAAAGGCAGATTATAGTTAGACACTCTCCTTCTCACATCCATGAATGGCCACAGGGCAGTGCTTCTCCTTTCCCCTTCGTTGAGTTAAATTCACAAATTTGGGAATTTCTCCTGTTCGCCATAGCCACATAACTTCTAATTTTTACTTATGCAATTAGCCAGCCTCTTTCCATAGAAATCTCATATTACAAGTTCTTAAGTGCAGCCATACGACCAGTACTGAAAGTCATTCTTAATTATTGCTAAAGTGCTGCTCAAACTACATTTTGACCGCAGTGGTACGATCAAGACCAATGACCCAGCAGTTCATTGTCACATAAATTATTTTCCCTTACAAAACAGTTCCTAGCAGCACAGTCATATTCGGCATTTCTACAGCTTCGTCCAGATTTACATTTATAAGTCTAAACTGGAGCTCCTTATCTGTTGGTTACGAATAAGCATCTAGCAACCATGATGCATAAATACATAAATAATCCACTTCCTAACCATTTCAAAGATAAATGCCAACCACTTTCCTCAGTTCATATAGACAACATCAGACAGAATGCCAAAGGGAGTCTGTGTATTCCAAAAGCGAGTATGAATTTTGAGAAAGCCTTTTTAATACATTAAAGGACAATATATTTTGTAACCCATTCCATGCCAGTGCTTCTGCACTGGCAGAAATCTTGATTATCTGAGAGAGCAAAAAAAAAAAAAATCTGTGAAATGCATAGATATCAGAGAACAGGTACAAGTTTCCAAAATCCAGGTAGGGATTCAGAGGTAAAATTCTGGCCTGTCTCTATCTGAAATGCAGACTGTGCAAGAAGGATTGATGTACACAATCCCATGGCTTTGAAGTCCAGTCAACCTGGCTAATGCACTACCAGCAAAAGATCTTAAATTTCATCTGCAGGAATCTGCAGGAGGTTGGACACAACCGATCCCATGTAGCCTGTGCTCCTGTTTCTCTCGATACTTTTTGGCATGACCATATGTGATATTACATATGTTTCTTTTCAAGCTGTAACCCAGCTCAGCTCCCAGTTTCATCTTTGCACCTGTGTAACTGTTGATGTTTGTAGGTTTTCCATTCTTTAAGCCGAACATTGTGAGATCACAGTGTCATAAAATGTGTAATTACTAGATGAAGAAGAATTGGTTAGACCTGGAGAGCAGGTATCAGGAACCTGAATTCAGAGCCTCTCCCTTCCCTGGTGCCCAGGACAGCAGAGCTGGAGAGGTTGTGGCTACAGCACGGGGAGCAAAAAAACCACCTGCATTAAAGTTTTATAAAAAATTATATTTATAAATAAATTTCTTGTCATATCTTTTCCTTTGCTATAAGACTGCAAGTGCTGTGCGAATCTCGTTGTGGGTCGTCTTGACTATGGCCCTCTCCAAAGGTGGGGTCTGGTACCCAAATGCACCCAGGAGGGTCAGGGTTTAGTCAGAACTCCTGACACATGGGAGGAGATTTCACCTTGAGCAGTGCCCACTGTTTAGCACAGCCATAGGAAGTTGGTTGGTTGGTTGCACATCAAATTAATTTTTAAAGCACTAACTTTCCCTGTAAAATCTCGTCTGTTACTGCAACAAAGAATTAAGCAGACACATAACTTTAAACATGGAAATAGGTTAATTAAAGTCAATGAAGCAGCTTCAACTTTTAGCATTATACTTTTGCTTAACTGTCTGCTGCATCTTGGCCTGCTTGCATATTTAAAGATTATTAGAGATGACTCTTCAAAATCTGACTTACAATTATAAATAATTAGAGAGTCTTTTTTAGATTTTTATTTTTCCACCACTGAAGAGATTATGATACTCAGAAATTTCTCCAGTAGATTTGTTTGCCTTTCACAATTCAGAAGACATAAATAATGCTTATACTTTTCAAGTTAATTTAAGTTGGATTTGGTATGCCATCAGTTTAAATCTCACTCCCAAATTGAATCAATCTTTATTCAGCTTTAAAATGTGCTAAATTGTTCAGATATTCTAAAACTCTTCTTCCTGAAGACTTCTGAGTGAAATTCTACATTTATTTAATAAAGCAGCCAGGATTTACTACACCAGTAGTGGTAAGCACTTTTTGCTTTCCTCAAGATAGATTGGAGTTGACTGTATACTTTTTTTGCTACAACTGCACAAGTTTACAAGTCACAATTGAATTACCAAACTGAGGAAAAGAAAGATTATTCCTGTGGGTGCAATGCAGGTTGCAGACTTGTTTTCTTTTAAAGAAGGGTTTAAAGAATTAGCAATAAATGTTATCAACTGCAGCTAGAAAATGATGCTGACTTATTACTTTGTGTGGGCCCTAAGGGGCATCATGAAAACCAAATTCTTTAGCTGAGCTTTCCAGAATAGAACAGGAAAAACCTAACAAAGGCTTTTGGACCTCTCAAACTCAGATTTACAGTACAGAAAAGAAAGACTAGTCTTATAGATATCCCTAGCTTGGCCCTGGCATTATACAACATTTCAGTGTATAAATGGTTACTGATTTATTTACTTCTGAAGCATTGTATTTCCACTGTCACTAACAATGTGTTGGATGAGGACTTCTCCTTTCTATGAGCAATTATCCATAGCACTGGACAGAGGCAACTTTCACACTGTTAGTGGAAAACCTCACGTAACATCTCTGCCTCTAACAGCCATCAAGAGCAACTTGATTTTATACCACAGTGGGGTGAAAGCTGAGATGATCTAGATGGGAAATACCTCACTGCAGATTTTTCCCTTTTTCACCTTCCACCAAACAGCCGCGCTTTAAGGATGCCTTTGAGGTCTGGAAGACAAAAACCAAGGCAAAGTGGAAAGTATGACCTGAGTTTCCAAATTTTGGGTAGGTGGCCCTGGCTTTAGGCACTATCATGAATCTGCCAATAGGCAGAAGATTTTCTTTTGTTTGTTTGAAAGTTTTTTTGCAGGTGTTGCAAGTGCTGTTACAGATGAGGTGTTGTTCCTGTATCTGACAAAGAATCAATATTTTTGCTCCATAAAATGTACTTGCTACATTATGCCCAGCTCTAGTAAACAGCCTCTCATCTTAAAATCTTGAGACTCTACGTTCGGTAAAATTTATCCTATCAGACTGAGTTTTTGAGAAATCATTAATCCAAGGTTAAGATGCTTAGTACCTGACATGCCATCATCACTGGACACCCTTCTGAGCCCAACTCTATGTCTTAGCCAATAATAGAACTGATATGCACAAAATCCCAGTCTTCTGCACCAAATATATGTATGTAGTATTCGATACAATTTATATAAATTGAGGACTGACTTAGATTAGAGTTTGGAAATCAGTCTTCTAATCTCAACAGTCTATTTCTAACACTGCCATTCAGCCAAGTTATATGCCCTGAGCTATTTCCCAGGGACCTAAAGAAAAGCATCTTCCATACTCTTTCGGTTAAGTAATTCCTGTAGAGAAAGTACATGACAGCTGAATCATGCCAAGTGAATCACTGTTTGCAGCAGACTAAATCTAAACTATCTTACTTAACCTCTATTGAATTCAAGACAACTAAGATAGATGCTCTTGCACTTATTTTTCTTCAGAAGCTTTTATTATTTTAGTAGGAATCGATATGGAGAGCCCACAAAACAAAATGCATGATGCCATTCCAGAATTCATTTCTCTTATACAGCAGTGACTGCTCTAACATGCTTGTGTTTTAGGTAATCTTTCTTCAAGCCTTTTCATTATTTGAACCACAGTTCTGCTTTCTAGAAATGAAGCAAAGCTGATTTCTTCCAAAGAACCTGGAGAGGAGGTGTCCCTACCCATGTACATCAGGTTGTTTTGACTCTAGCTATAAATCTCCACTGCAGGCAGCAGCCCCAGCTGTGTGCTGAGCATGAGAAGAGCTACTGCAAACCGCTCCATTTTTGCAATTGCCAAGTAGAACCCAACCTGCCTGGTGCTGGATGACCTTTAGGACGGTTTATTACTTTCTTCATTGTTCTCAGTGCCACAAAGAGTGGAGGGAAACATAGAAGGAAGCAGTTGTGCTTTGGCTGCTAAAAATCATAAAAATAGTGCAGTTTGTGCTGAAATGCTCATGGTCATTAGCTCCCTCTATTCCATGGGCTGCTGCAGCAGCAGCAGAGCTGCAGGGAACACATCTCCAGGCCTACAGACCTGCGCTTTCCTGTAAGGAGAGGTTGCATTTCTGGATAAAACTCAGTGAGCATAATAGAAAAATATTTTTCAGCCTCAGCTATGCAGCTCTGTGCTCTAGAGTGAAACATCTGGGAATGCTGAGCTGTGCACAATTCTTATGCAAAACCATAGATCAGCCTGGACGCTCCAGAAATGAAGCCATTTTTGGCACAAATGCCAACCAACCTTTCAGCCATCATTTAGCATACCTCTGTAGCCATGGTCAAGCTGTAAATACTCCCTGGTAAAACTGTGATTGGCACAGATTGGGATGAAGGGGCAGCCTTGCTCATCGCTGTTCTCTGCAGAAAAGGTTTCTGTAGCCTTAGCATGGGACCATGGGCTAATAGGAACTGAGCACGAAGGTAGATCCGAGTTGTGGGTGCAAAGGAGACCAAAGAGTGTGAGACCCGGCCCCCATCCTGCTATGCCCAAGGTCCTCAGGAACTATTCCCTGTGCTTGAATACTAATTTGAGTCCCTAGGAAAACCCTTAAACCAGGTGCTCGTAACACGATGCAAGTTTTCTCAACAGAGAAAATGTGTGTGTTTGATCCGCTATGCCCCAAAGAGGAGAGCAGATAAAAGAGAAGGCATGTTCTGAAATCACAGCCACAGTCTGGAAAATCTTTGCAGACTTTTCAGGAGACTGTAATCAACCACTTCTGTATGCTTTAGTAAATCGATTAATGGCATGAAAAGAAAGATTGTTGGAAAACCTGTTGGAAAGCTTTCAGATTAAAAAAATAAAATTTTGGAAATAAACTCCTCCAAACCATACTCCAAAATTGCATCTTTTTTTTTAGCCAAATAGAATTCTGATGACAAAAATCATTTCTGACCAGTCAAAATGTCTTATTTCAAAAGTTCAGTTGCTTTACTTTGGTTCTAACTCTTTCCTACTTCTTCCCATCAATTTCCTAAAACATTTCTGCTTCTTGTAAATAATAATCAAAATCAAATGGCATTTCCTGATAGTAAATGGTTTCGAGTGAGTTTTGCAGCCTGCTGTGAGGGCATCACACGAGCTGGCCAAGGCTGTCGGGCTCCTCCAAAGGATCGGCACTGATCCCTGTGCTTCCCAAGAGTGCTCAGGCTCCGGAGCTCAGCTTCTCCTGCAGAAATGCTCCCCATCAGCAGGAGCCACCTCATCATTGTGCGAGGCTGCCCCGTGGCAGCTTCTCCTGCCGCACAGTGGGAATAACCCACCAACAGAGCTGCTGTTCTGTGCACAGAGCTCGGCAGGTCTATGGGACGGGCGCCTGAAGAGATTTTACTCCTTTATGTTTAGTTATATGGTAGAGCACAGATGTGTCCTTATTTTAATCTGCTTTTTCTACTTAATTGCATACCTTCAATTTAAGGGAAATTTAGCCTCCCTATATGCTTTGAAGACCTTTTTCTTAAATTTATTTTCAGACAGTGATCATTTTAAAGATTACCTTCATTTGAGAATCCCATATGGTCCTTGTAAATAGACCTTCATTTACAAAGAAAAGAGGTAAAATAAAACCCCTAGGACTGCTAAAGACGTGCCTGACTCCCAACTCTGATGCAAAAGCTCTAAAGAAACTCCAGTTGTGGGGTCAATATAGACTCTCCTTCTGTAGTCAGATCTCATGCGTTTCCCATAGCAGCTGCAAATTAGAAATACCCACACACTTGGCTTGTTTTCAAATGTGTGACTATTTGTACACATGTCCTTTACACCAAAAATGCCCCAGGAATGAGAGAGACCTGCTTTGTAGGAGTAAATCCAGGCACACGTGTAAATACAGAGATAAAGCTATTTTATTTGCCAAATTCCAGTGCTCTGCACTATGCTTCTACATCTAGTTTCCTCCAGTAGGAATAAAAACCATCAGATTACAGTATGGTGGCCTTAACAGAATGGGTATCATGCAGCATAGAAAAATGTTACGCACATAAGCAGAACACACTCAGGCAAATCCACTAGACTGGACAACAGGTCAAGAACATATTTAGGTTAAGTTGTATGGAAATGAACTCTGCCATTTTCCTCCCCTCTTGGTCCCCTGGCAGAATTGATGATTTTTTTTTTAAGCTAAGCTAAACCACAAAGCAAAAGGAAAAAAAAAAAGAAAAAAGACAAGAAAGAAAAGAATCTTTTAAAAATGATGCAGCTAGCTTTTTCTCCCTTCCCCCAAACTGTGAAGATTAAAATAGTGATTGCATCCATCAAATGCTTTAGATCACAGCTTTCACTAAACAGACTATTCAAGCCACATTTCCATTATTCTCATCATCACTTATATAACAGTGACTGATTTTATCGTTACTCTTTGTATGCATTCCCCTTAGTGCTCTAGAATAGGGATGACTTTTTTCCTCCATTGCTAACCAGCAACAGATAAATAACTTCTCAGCTCAGTGTCTAAGACAATGTATTTTCTCAAAGGAGCCTTTTCCGTCTGGACAATAATACAAAATATATGTTGTTGGGGCATGTGACAACCAATGAGTTCTGTCACTGGGGATCTTCATTTATTTACCCGGAGCCTTCTGGTTAATATTGTCTTTAAAAAACAAAAAGTCTGAATGTTATAAACTGATGTTACTATAAGAAGGGGAACTGAAGTGCTAAGGTAAAGCATGTTACTAACTCAGAAACACAGTGGGACAAATCTTCTCTGTTTCTCCACTTCAGCCCATATTTCATATTAGCAGTTCAGCTTCCTTGTTGTGATTGCAACATAGTGCTTCTTGCATTCATCTTCACTATCCTATATCCAGCTTGTGAAAATACTGCTTGCACTAAAGATGTGTTCTTTTGGGGTTTAAAAAAAGAGAGTTAATGACTAATTTTGAATTTCTCAAAGTGCTTAAAACTGGCCCATTTCACTGTACCTACATTTTTAGAAACAGAGATCTAAATAATACAGAAAAGGAAATAAAGCACCATGCCATCGTTCATCCTGAAAACATCCTTTCCCAGAAAATGCACCATATCAGAAAAAGGAGCAACCCAGCAAACTGAAGAGGGAAGAGCCCTGATAGGGGATGGATTTGCGTTCAGGTTACAGTAATTCCTGGGTTCCTTCCCCATTCACTCATTACTAGCAAAGAGGTTGTAACAATTGCTCTGGAAGGACATGGGAAAGGTAATTTAATTAACACTCAGCAAATGGTTTAATAGTATTGGAAAATGACCTACTGCTCGCAAATATAAAATTCTGTATGAGATAAACCAATTTGAAATGTTACTTTTTCCTTATCTGTACTTCAAAGTCAGTTTTTCCTTTTCTTAAAAGAAAACTGCTTGCGAAATTTTCAAAGGTACCTCAGTGTCTTTTCCCAAAAGGTTTAAGTTACCAAAGTCCTTTAACGAGATGTCATTTTCGCCTCCAGAATTATTTGACATGTCCTAAATTCTTCCTACTAAATAGGATACTACAAGAAAGAGTAGCTTAGTACACAGGATGTGTTTGGGATTCCACCACATTCCTGGCTTTACCAAAGACACTTCAATCACCTAAGCAGGGCAATATGGTTCTACTTTTTCCTCATTTGTATACTAAAATAGGGATAAACTAGAAATATAGATAAAATACAGGTTAAAATGCTGATTTCTTTTGTAAACAGACCTGCCTGTGATGCTGATATATGAGATGCTTATTCTCAGAAAGTAACCTTTCTTTTTCTGCTGCACACAGCCAAAAAGCTTTCTCGAGTGCTTGACTGTCCTGTCAAAGCTGTTGGCAATAAAGAGAATATATGTTGAAGGATATGGGCCGAGATTCTCATCACCTTCTGCAGCATGGCTACCCAGAGAGGGAGGGATTTTGCCCTCATCAAAATCAGTAGGGCTATCATCAAATTGGACAGGATCAGAAATTCAGCTCTAACCTTTACAGTGCTGTTCAGCACAGCAGCCACGAAGGAATTATCAGTGTTAACTTCTGCCAGAATTTAACATTTTCGTTTAATAATAATTAAAAAAAAAAAAAAATCAAAGCTATAAATACCCACTGACATTTTAGGTGTCTCTTGACCTACTGCTTCAGGACAAGAAAACTCTTGTAGCATTAACATGGGAGGAGAGAAGGAAAAGGAATGGGAAAAGAGAGGGAGAAGAACAGTCAGCTCCAACCACAGCTCCAGCTAACCCAGGCTCTGTTCCACCTGCTTTTTCCAGGAGAAACTCTACCAAAATAATGGACGTGTGAGACAATACCATGAAGATAAGCTTAGGATCTGGAAGATAGCCCAAGCTTTAGTCTGGAGACAAGAGTTCTTTCTTATTAAAATATTTAAATGTAGGTTAAGGGAGCCGGTGTCCACTTGCTCATCTCCAGATGCCACCTTTGAGTTGAGTCAGTTCCTAACATCAGCTAAAGACCAATCACAAGCTGTTACACTTATCTGCATATTTTTGTTCCTTTCATTAGCATGATAATTAGTAATTCTCAATTTAGAGGTATCTCCTTAATTGAATAACTTCCTAGACTCTCTAGTTCAAGTTTAAATAACTGTTAATGACTGATGCAATCAGTAATGTTTTGTCAAGGGGAAATCAACAGTATATCAAGATATTTTGGTATTCTTGCTGAATGCTAACTGCAGCTATAGGAGATTACATGTTTACAAACTGAAGAAATCAGATACATTTGGTCATTCTCAAAAGCACACTGACATTTTTAATAGCATTTTTCTTTCTTCTGTTTAGAAACAATATTTCTTTCACATTACGTGTGTCTGTGTATATATATATATCAATATATAGCTCAAAGGATAACATGAGCTTTCAGGTTTTAATGATTTTCTAGAAAAAAATAATATCCCCCTCTGAAATCAACTCCTATGACAAATAACCTTTCTTTCTTAATATTATACATAATACACTGCAGTTACTTTTATTATTATTATTAATAATAATAATTTATATATACATACACACTTTTTCAAGGGGGTATGTTGCTCAAATATAGATTAATTGTAATGGGAGACTTGTTTATATTTTTCCAAAATGTAGCTCATTCACCCTGGGGCCATGCCTTCCTTTCCAGTACTCCGCACAGCACAGCACCCTGTACAGAAATGATGCTCTGTCCAGCAATTGACCTTCTCTTCCCCTGGCTTCTTCTACCAGAGCACAAACACACACATATCAGCCTGAAATTCTTCTTCTTTTTTTTTTTTTAAATAACCCCACATGTTGGCTCTAGTTCTGAAAAAATAAGGCATTTGGGCGTAATTCTTGCCCTTGATTCCATGACGGTTTTATTGGGAGCATCAACTAGCTGTGTCCTCAGCTCTTTATGAGTGAAATATCAATTTACAGGAGTAGAGCAACCTAATACATTGCACCTGGCTAGCATGCAGTGAAGCTGGCAAGAGATTACCCAAAAGGGCAAATCCAAGCCTAATACTAATCAAGAAGAGATTTTATTTTTTAACAGGTTTTAGAGAAGGTTCTGGTTTGCTGAATATGCTGCCATCCAAAATTTCTCTCAAATATATATTTTCTAGTTTAGAAATGCATGCTTCACAATATGCAAAATAGATTTTCATCAAAGTCAGCGTCTGTTCTGGGCATGAGGAAAGCAGGTTTCATTAGCACTGCCTGTGAAAATCATTTTCAGTTGGCATTCAATTTGATTGCACCGGAGTTTAATGCTGATGGCAAAACCTAAAGCATAAAATCTCCTCCAAAATTCTTAGGAATCAATGTGATTCTTAACAGACTCCAGTGTATCCAGGATATCTGTCTAAATGTTTTCATATAAAATGCATAGATTATTTCTAGATCATGCAGATTACCTCTAGGATTCTGCCAGAGTGAATGATGACAGTTTGCCTGCCTCCCCGGAGTTTCCGTGAATCCCAAAAGCTTACACTTTGCATATAATAATTACATCCAATAGAAAAACAACATAAAGTGACTTCCAAATTCCAAAGGTCAAAAATTCAGCTAACATATATTCATCTTTATTATGTAATCATGACATAATAAATAAATTTATGAATTCATATGATCTGTACAAAAAGCCCAAAGATATTGCACCAAGTTAAGTACCGGCTATTTGGATTTAGTATTTATTAAACATATGATCTAAAATTATATACATTTGTGGAATTAAGGCAAAATCAGATGATAACTTTAATACAACAGAAGGTTTCAAAAATAGACGTAACTACAAACAAGGGGAATCTCATCTCCAGCTAATAAAATGTTGTGTCTAAGGAAGGAATCCCTAAAGTTTTTAATAGAGTGGTTATTATCAATCATGTTAATTAAAGCTGAAGAACAAGTGTGAGATTTCCTGCAGGGCAAAGCTGTTTTGCAAAGCTGTGCCTGAATGACCACCTTTAACCCTGGTAAGAGTGTTTCTTTTTTTAATGACTATAATCTGTTCTTGTTATTAGAAAACACCATGTGGAAAATAGGAATACCTTACGTAGCCAATTAAAATACAGCCATGACCCCTCAGCTTTACGTAGGCTAGACTTCTTTGTGACCAATGACAGAGCATAAATATATGAGTGAACCATCAGACAGACTACACACAAAGGAGAATTAAAGTCAATCACTTATCAATAATAATTACCTTTCTCAAGACAATGGAATAAATCATGTCAGTTAAGTCCCAGTGAACAAAAACATGTATAACCAATATATCAATATACAGTTCTTTGGCAGCAACACACTAACTCTTGATTGAAGTCTGAACTCAAACTCTTCTAAATTATAGACCTGGTTGCCAGTCTTTGCCGAATTAAAGAAAATCCATTTCTCCCACGAATCCAGTAAGTCCAATAAATGAAATCTGAATAAATCTTGCAGGCAGCTTTAGACTGTAACATTAAGCATAGATACTTATTGTCTGCTTTAGTCTTAATCCAAATATGTTGCATTTAAACACACAAGATTCTGTGAAACTTCTGAGTAGTTCAGATGGGGCCAAAATCCATAAAGAGAATCCAGATTCACCCATGAAAAACCAATAAAGAAACATCAATCCCATGATGACAAAAATGATCTTCATATAACAGAGGCAATGATCAGTCCACATCTGGATGGATGTCACAGGAAAATTGACTTTACAGGGGAAAGACCAGAAAGCCAGAAAATGTAGAATATTGCCATCCGCCGACCAGATTACCTTTCTCCAGTTTCAGGTAAACCTTATCCTCCTTGTCTAGATAGAGCAGGACTCCATTAGTGGCAGCTTCACGTGTGACGTCCTTGTCTCCAGCAAAAGCAGAAATGACCGGTTTTCCATTTAGCATCAAATTAACCTGCAAGAGAAAAAGACATTGAAAAGCTCTAATTATCTAAAAAGCATCATCTGGTATCACTGAACATTACCCACAGTGTAAGAGGTCTGATTAAAGTCCTATTATTTATCGCTTTTAAAAAACTAATAATTAAATTTATTAGGGATGGATAAGTACATTGTTGTTTTCATGGGCTTGATCTGCAGCTTTACGAAGTCCGTGGGACACTATCCATTGACTGCAGCTTTTTGGGCTCAGATGATGTGAAAAATAATGTTGTGCTTCCTTTCACAGATGTGTGTGTCTTTAATTGCTGATAAAACAGCCCTGTCCATGCTGACACTCGGGCAATACAGGGCAGGGAGTTACCTCCCTTGGCATTGCTTCGCTTTGCCTCCTTCACAGGTTGTTTAGACAGATATTAGCCAAAAAAAAACACGAATATATATATATATATTTAATAGAATAAAGTCTTATAGAACCCAAGTTTGCCAAATAGGCACTTAATGAGATTTCAGAGCTCCCCCAGCATGCTGGGAGCTTAAAAAATTTTGCTCATGGAGAGCAAAATATATGTCCCATCCTTAGTTTTAGTCTGTCACAGACCCTCATCTCCCTGAGCTCCTGCATTGTGCATCGTTACTGAATCCATTTTTCTGTAAGATACTTCTGGAAGGCAGCATAGCTCTGCTCTGAAAACAACCCCACACAGAGAGACACGGTGTAAATAAAGATGGGCAGGGACCGGGGGAATGGTCAGAACCAGGCATTTTCATTTCCCCAAAGACAAACTATTAGTTTCTTCTTTTCTTTCCTTTTTTAAGCAGCTGTAATGCAGTCACAGATAGGTGAATTATGAAATGCTTATTCATACTGAGTATTCTGGCCTTGCATATGCTCCCATTAATTTTAATGGGAGTTGCAGTGGAATAAATTACTGTTCAGCATAAGTCGGGGCAGCAGAATCTGGCCCTTATTTGGGATTCGCTTATCTGGGAAATCCACTTAATCAGCTGTCTCCAGGGAACCAATTTCAGTTTAATGATATGTAATGGCACTAACAGATGTTTCAGGGGCATGGTAATATCACTTATGTGGGAAGCCTACAGGTGATTTAGTGATGTTCAGGTGTGCGTGTGGCTGAGACTCAAGCTGGTTTGCTCTGTTTGCTCCCCTGCAAAGGGCTTTCAGCCCTCCCCTCCCCACACACACAAACACCTTAGCTATGACACATGCAAAAAAAGCCCAAAAAACAAAAAAAGGCAGGGAGGAGAGGGGAGGCATCACGCGGTTTCTCATTGCTTCTTTTGGTTTGTATCATTCTTTCTGTACCATCTCTCTAGGTCAGGTTTCCTTGCAGATCAGTTTATAACCTCATAGCTATTTTATTACAGCAGCAGCCACATCACAGGTATACCCTGGATGGTCTCAGGTTAACAATGCCAAAATGGAGCCAACCAAATCTCTTCATCACTTTTTAAAGCCTATGAAATATTCCAGGTTATGTCGCAGGTTGTCACATTCACTGTTTCAAGCCCCGAGTTCCCCTGTTTGAGTCCTGGTGCCTGAGCCACCAGCACCTCTATTGGGTTTCCATCCAAGCCTTGATGTGTTTCTTACAAATAGATATTTTAGATAGATATTAGATAGATTTAGATAGATATTAGATATACAATAGATATTGTATAGATAGATATTAGATATACAATTATTCTAGGCCATTTCAACCCTTGTCATGTAAGAGAGTGAAAGGAATCAAGCCTGAGCATATTAAGGTCAGTATTTCATCAGAGGCTTTTCTCTTTGACCTGAATGAAACCAAGATTTCTCACTGTAAGCTGAAGGTAAATTTCACCAGAGATATGAATATGTCTCACATCCACTCTCTCTACCACTTGTACTTCTCTCAGGAGCTTTACTGCCAACCAAAGGCACAGGGTTTGGGTTAGAGCCACTTAGAAATGACTGATCACTCCTCTTATAGCAACTGCTTTCATCTCAGCTCTGTACGCTGAAGGCTACACGCAGGAGCAAGATAGAACCACTTGTCCCACAGGTGGGTGCAGGGGGAGCGTTGATCCAGATCTAAAAAGCCAGTATGTCGTAGAGGATGTACAGACTAGTCTGATGTGAGACAAATATGAAGGAAATTACTTTAAGGAACTTACTGCTGGCTCAGGGGGGCAATGTTCAGGAACTTGGAGGTTTTCCTCTAATGTGGTACATACTGATATTTAATTAAGCAGTTCAGCTGCTATTAAACTGCAGAATGAAGCTCTGGATCACACATTTTCTGTGTATTAGATGTTTATGATGTGATGCAACAAGCTTGAACTACTAGAAGGCTTCCCCATAAGACAACTAAAGAGATGCACCATCTCCATGCTATTGCAGAGCAAATGGGCTGCCTTAGCTAATCTTGGACCATGGCAAAGAGGCTTCCTCAGCAGACACCTGGCATCAGGATTTGACAGCCAAGTCACCAAAAGACACCAAAGTAAGAAAATATGGCATGTGCCCCCAGAACTCTTACGCTCAAGACAGTGAGCTTACTCTGCAAGAAAACACAGTTTTTCAAAGGTATTTATAACTGAAATTTAGAAATGTGTTTTATCCTTTGATGATTCAATCTATGTAATACTTTACATTATCCAAAATATTCAGCTTTTATGGTATAGTGAAGTGATGCGTGACAGTTTATCTCAGGTGACGATCCTGCCTCTCTCTCTGTTCAGTTTAAATGGGTTCACTCTACTGATAAGGACTGTACACAAGCTGATCACAGTAAAGAGCTGAGCTATTTTTCCTTTGAAGTATGTTAAATAATATTGTGTTCAGGCAAAATTTTCTTCTATAAAAAAACCATTTCTTACGTAAAACATTTTTGATTCTTCATCAACGTACCTGGATTGTTTGACTCTGGTAGACTTTAATTACATGAAAGCTGAAACTGTAAATTCCTTTTCTTGGTGCTACAAAGACAGACTCCAACGTAAAAAAATTGCCCACATTTACTAGGATCTACAAACAAAAAAAATAGAGCATGGGAATTAGTACAGGTGTTCAATGCTAAATGTAAAATACACCATTAATTTTAGAAACCATTCACCCAAGTAATTTTTATCATCTATATCTATGCTTCTTGTTTATAGTTCTGTTCAATTAAGTTGTAATATTTCTCATAAATTGGGCATTTAGTTGTATTTATAATACAATTTTACTATAAATAAACTAGAATGAGGAGTCTTTCTTACACTGCTGCTACACTATGCCTCAAAGAATTTTCTAATATACACATTTAATGAATATCAAGAGAAAGCATGCTTGCTTATCATTCAAAATCTGAAATCTCATCAAGTCACTAAAAAAAAATCTGTGAGTGACATATAGATTTAGCTAAAAAGTAACAGTCAACTAAATGCTGTCTTCCTAAAAGTATCAAACTGTGAGGAAGGACGTACAAGAATGAGGTAATTTGCTCACCAGGTTATAGTAAGGCTGAGTTACTGAAATACCTAGAATATCTGAGCAAGAACTGGCTGTGTGTCTTGGTTGCTTTGTTTGTTTTAAAAAGCACTAATAGTGCTTTAGATCTGATTAAACAGAGACAAGTAACAGAGGTGAACATATTAACTGGGCACATCCTCTATATGTTAAATATCTTCTGTAATGACTATATTTTTCTTACTTCCCACTTAGTTGTGCCTCATTTTTTATTTACATTTTCAGGCTCCTTTATGCCACACACAACCTAGAAAAGCATAAGGAATATCCACAAAGTTAGGGAAACTGAGATTGCTGGCATTAAGCTCTGTGGCATATCTGGCTTCAGTTGTCATGACAATTTACCGTTCACTACAACATGACATAGGAAGCAAAATAACCATCAGTCTCAATTACTTTGGACCTGCTCTAGGACAGAAGCTAGTACGTGAAACGCACGCTGCCATCTGTGCTTTAGTGAAGGTGACGGGGCTGAGCAGCGACGTACCACGGAGCAGGGAATTTTGTGGAAAAGTTTCATTCCTCTTTTTTTTTCCCCTAAAATTATTTCCCTCCTCTCCAAGGCTGCTCGAGCCGCCGAGCGGCTGCGAGCCCCGGGAGCGGCGGTCCCCGCGGGCAGCCCGCGCCGCTCCGCTCCGCTCCGCTCCGCGCTGCGCTGCCCGGGCCGCCCGCGCGGAGCGGGGCGCGCGCGGAGCCGCTGGAGCGCGCGGGTCCCGCGGCGGCCGCTCCCCGACGGCGCCGCCCGCGCTCCGCGCTCCGCGCTCCGCTCCGCGCTCCGCTGCTCGCCCCAAGGCCGGGCTCGGGGGGCGCGGAGGAAACTACCCCTGGGGCGCGACGGGGGCTCCCGGGGCGCCCGAGCTGCTCCCCGCGGGGGGCACCGGGGGACACCGAGGACACGGAGGGTCCCGGCTCCCCGCGGGGGCTCCTCGGCCGCCCCCGCGCCCCAACTTTCGGGCGGCCCCGGGGCGCGGCGGGGGCGCCGGGACGGGCGGCAGCGCCGGGGACACCTGTGGCTCGCGCCGCGGGGGCGCCCCCAGCCCCGCCGCGACGGTGACGGCCCCCGCAGCGCCGCTCACCTGGTCGAAGTAGATGATGCGCGTCTTGTTGCTCATCTCGGAGGGCTCGTGGTTGGTGCTGCGCACGGCCGAGAAGGCGACCTTGGAGTTGGCCGCCCGCACGGAGATGCCCAGCGGCGAGGAGGACGAGCCCTTGGCGTCGGTGGCCGGGTTGGAGTCGCAGACCACCAGGCACTTGCCCTCCAGCACGATGGGCTCCGTGTCGTTCTGCGCCCGCGCCGCGGGGCCGCGCAGCGCCAGCGCCAGCAGCAGCGCGGGCAGCAGCGCGGCCGCCCGGCGCCGCGAGCCCATGGTCGGCAGCCGCGGCCGCCCGCGCAGCCGCTCCGCGCCCCGCTCCGGCCACCGCGCCGCCCGCGCCGCCGCCGCGCCCCCGCGCGCGCACACGCGCACGCCCCGCGCCGCTCCTACCCCCCGGCTCCTTCACCGCGCTCTCCCTTTCCTCTTATTCTATTTTTTTCCGGTTATTCTCTCTCCGCACTTTTTTTTTTTCTTTCTTTAGTCCTTTCACGAGGTCTTTAAAACATGCCGCAAAAAGCAACCCGGCAAAATAGATGCTTTCTGGTGCCCCCTCTTCTCCTCTCTCTCGACATCTGAAAAGAGAGAGAGGAGGAGGAGGAGGATGAGTGAAGAAAAAAAAAAAAAAAACCCTCAGGTGAATTATTGATGAGAGAGAGGAGACAAGAGAGGTCACGAAGAAATAAAACCGTTTGGTGTTGCCGTGATTGCCTCCACCAGCTCACTCTCCGCTTCTGGCCGGAGCCTCCAGGATGCTCCGAGTGGCGAGCGGAGAGGTGGGAGCCTATCCCAAAGCTGCCGAGATGCTGGCTCTGATATCACTGCCAGAGTGTGCAGATTGCAGACTGCTCTCCCCCCTCTCCCTCCTTCTCCCTCTCCTTCTTCCCAACAGTTATGGCACAACAAGCCTGCTCAGCTCTCACTGAGCTGGGCAGATGCAGGAACCTCACCTTGGATTTGCCCCCTGCGCTGACACATGCGCTTGTCCCAGCCAACTCTTTGAGCAGCTACAAAGCCAATGGGAAACCAAGAACCTGTTGTAACAGGGCTCTTGTTTTCCAAAGCGGGGAGGAATCTCAGGCTCTTTGAAAGAGAGCGTCCAAATCTGGAGGAGGGTGCACGCACACACACCTCTCCCTACAGCTGCGCGTGCATCTCCTGCGCGCGTTGCGGCACGGCACCCGGGTCTTGTGTGTGCTGCCATCCAGTCCCCATTGTGCAGCAAGGAGGGAAGCAGCCCTCCCAAAAGCCACTCGTTTAGACCCTTGAAAGGACTTTATGGAGTTCTGTTGAGGATCAGTGCTGCCTCATGGTGCTGCCAAACGGTTGCTCTTGGTAGTGTTTTGATTAAGCATCTCAAGCAACCTAGTAGTAGCTTCTCTTTTTGATGGGTGCCAAAAAGGGTTGGAAAAGTGAGCACGTAGCAATGCTTAGTAAGCTCACATATCTCCAGATGCTTAAAAGCATGGCTAGTTTGGCTCTGCTTCTAGAGCAGAGCTTTCCTGCATCACCATGAGCTGTTGAAATAGAATCTCCCTGCAAACCTATCCCCTCTCCTGGGACTGGGGAAAGACACAGTGCTCCCAGAAGCAGAATAACCTGAACAGACTTTCCCCCACAGCAGCGCACACTGTTCCTAAGAAATGGAGAGCTGTATTTTTTACAGATAATCTCAGTACAGTGAATTTCCCTGCACATAATGGCTTGGCAACAAATACGTCCCACATCAACTGTGAGTCACCAGCTCTTCTTGTCCATCTCTACCTGGCCTTCTCTCTCCCATCTTTCCAGCACAGCCAGGAAAGGTGCTGCTGTGTTCTGGAGCTGGAGCACATGCAGGGCTTGGTCGCTGCCTTCTGGAGGGGAAGAGGCTTGGGAAGCAGCTCACACAGTGTCTAACTTCATGTACTAACAAACACTGGCTGTAAATTTTGAGACTAACAGACCAAAGGAATTAAAGAAGCAACAGGAAAGTAAGAGCAGTAATAAAAAGCACTGAAGCTCGCTGTGTGCTGAATGCAAAAGCTTTCTGTGGGCAAATGTGAGCTGGGTTTGGTTTTCAGCTGCTCTGGAAAACAGAGTGGAGCACAAAGTTCTCAGAATTCAGCAAAGTCTCCGTGAAGTTATAACATAGCTAAAAAGTCCTCTTAGCTCACCACAACAAATACAATAGTCTATGAAATTCAGAAACTTATTGGTCAGGCAAGTGAGAATAAGAAATGTTACTATTTTCTAAGAGCGCATCGATATCCTCTTACCATAGCAATGCTAGCAAAGATGAATGAAAAAGTCACATTGAGAAGAAGCACTTGGTGTAAGCAAAGGGAGAGAAGGAGAAATGAAACCCAGCATCACAACACTGGTCCTTCCATAGGAACTGATCTGCAGATTTAAAAAATTGCAGCGATGTTGAGGAGCACCTGTCTAGAGGGCTCCTGAAAAACAAAGTGGTTATGACAGCAGGAAAGTATAGTTCTGCACTATTTTGTAAGTAAGTACAAATGTATAAATAATTCCTCACTGTTTCAACATCTCTCCCACCTCTCCTACTGCACTGCCTCTGAACATATCCACATGTGCGTGAATTTAGATTGAAATTTGAAATTGCTGCTTTCATGATTTATTAGAGACTTAGAATTTTATAATAATTTCATGCAATTGTAAAAATCTCATCATCAATTCTCTTTATAGTGCAAAAGCAAACAAACAAAAAACACACATCCTGCACCTATGTGCTTTTCTCCTAGAGCTGTGCATTTTTGTACCTGCAGGTTACTTTATGTATGTAACTGAGTTACTAATTAAGTATGCAGCTAATTAGAGTAATTTGTGAATACAACTATTTAATTTCAGAGCTCAGTCATGATAAAGTTAAGTGCAGGTTAGTTACAAATTTGCACACGCTTTTTGCGTGATTAGAACTGGAATGTGCTAAGTTCCAGTAAAGTATTCTTTATCCCTAACTGGCAATTAGTACTGAGATTTCAGATAACTTTAATTAACAATATGAATTCAAGAGTGAATAAGATTATTGAAACTTTAAAAAAAAAAAAAAAGCCATTTGCAGGATAGAGAGAAAGCAGCAGAATAAAAGGACAAGGACAATTCTACAGCAGCAATCACCTCAACAGCCCAGTCCTATAAGCAAGAAGGAAATTACAAGTCTAATAAATTTCTTCTGTTCCAGGAAAAGCAAGGAAAAATAGATGCCATCAACCAAAGTGTATTTTGAGGTAGAAATTGCTGAAATAAAAATTGGCACAAACTGCATCAATGCATTCAGCAATGTTGCAGATAAATTCTGTAAACATTCAGACATGGTACCAAATCACAGTTCAGAAGACAAAGGTGATCATTAAAACCTCTGTGCCTATGGATGAAGCCCTTACCTAGAAAACAGCCTGTTATTGACAATTCCCAGGTTTTTAAGGGGTCTCTCAGAGCTGATCCTGCAAAAAGTTCCCTGAAGAAGTCAGGGCCTGAGGGTTCGCGAGGGCTGCGCTCCAGGCTCCTGCACTGCTCCCCAAATCCACACCTAAGCAACTGGGATGCAGAGCACTGCCACCAAAACAGCTGCACTATATCACAAAATAATTCCCCCCCCTTTTTTTTTAATCCAGGAAATGGAAAGAAAGTTTAAAGGTTGCTGGCAATAGTATTTGTTTAGATGGCTAGTCTTCTTTTTCATTGCTGTATAAAATGAGGGAGGTTTGCTAGGGATGCTGTGGAAAGGACGAGTTGAAAAGTGAGATTTGTGTTTAATTTACAAGCAGCAAGGTTAAGAACTGCTCTTATTTTATTGGACAAAGAATTTCTTGGTATTGATCTGGCTCCCTTTAACAGGGATTTTTTTTTTCCTTTGAAAGAAAAATGAGTAAAATAAATAGCAATGTCCAAGAACAGAAGTTCAGTGAGACTAAACTCACTGCTTCTTTACCTTTCTGGATATATAATATGGAGGCCTAAAGGCATCCTCAGCCGATAACGTTTTGCCCTCCTCAAGAAAACAAGGTGTCCTAGACATTTCTTGGAGAAAGGGAAGAGCCAAGGGAAGAGTAAAGAGACAACACCACACTTATATTTATATTTTCTTTTATGTCTTAGCTTGCAAACTTGCATTAAATATGGTTTCCCTGTCAATATTGCGTAATACTTTTCAAGTCCCTGGGAAAAAAGAAGCATGTTGCTTCATATAATTACTTATTTGCCTTACAAGAGGGAGAAATAACATCCACCAGTCTTCCTCTCCTGCTTTTTGAGCTGCTGCTTTGTGTTTAGAGGCCTCAAGAACCCTCCTAACCTCTTGGCAGCAGGAGCTCTATTCCCTCTCCTTCCCTTTTTTCTGTATCCCAATGATATTTCCCTGCTGTCGAGCAGAGCTTCCCGGTAGCCGAACGTGCTACGGGGTTCGTGTGGAGCTGGTTGAGGGCCATCAGGATGCTCCTAGTTCTGCTGGCCCCGCTCCTTCGCTCAAGGATGTCCAAGATGCTGCAGAGAGCAGGGGGACAGCGCAGGAAGCTCCAACAAGAGGCCAAATGCAGATGCTGCTGCCCAAACCCCGCGCTCTTCGGTGCATCTGGTCACACTTTTTACCATCTTGGGACCTTCTTTCAGGCTAAACCTTGTACTTCCCAACTGGGCTGTGCTTCTGTCTGCTTCTGCCCTTAATCTTTGACAGATGCCCAGAAATACTTCAGACCTATATTGAGCCCAAAATAGCCAGGATTTATATCCATGCAAAGCTTAGAGCAAAATTTGACCCAGTAGGTTCTTTTTACTCCTTACTTCTTCTAAGTAGGTTCTAGGTAGTAGTAAAGTGTTTACAGCATCAATAAGTTAGTGAATTTCATAATTAACTTTTGTTTGGGACTATCTGCAAGCAGGTTAACATTGCTTGTGTTAAGAGATTTTTTTAAAATATTTTGAATAAATCTCTTACCAATTTACATGCTTACCCCAATTGTAAGAACGTGACTTTGGTAGACAAAGACCATAAAACCCACTTACATTGACTGCCTTTATAAGAGGTACTTGTTCTTGTTATGAAGTAAAATCTAATTCTTGTCTCACTATAGCAGCTGAGTTCATACCTAGAAAAAAAGCTCCCATTCTTTTAGTGTTGGTATCTGGTAGGTTTTTGTAGTTTCATGAAATAAATAATTTCATGAAGTGCTACCCTGTATAACCTATGCAATGGTTTTATAGGACTTTCAGTTGCATTTTAATGAAGCAAAAAATGTGACTTTTACTCAAATGGAATAAAATCAGATGGTAAGGTCAGAAAAACACAAAAATAGACTAGCAGGAAAATCCTTCCCTTTTAGCAAGAGAGTATGAAAGAAACTTGTTTTTTCCTTGCACTGGTTTTAGCAGCTGATTTCACTGAGCAACATTTTTACAATACACTTAGAATGGAGTTTCCAAGAGCTTCAGAAATCTGTTGGCAATCAGTTTAGCTTAAACTGTTGAATATACTTTGTGGATAGCGTTCACTAATTTGATGTCAAGGAAACCACATAAAAATTGGGCCCTGAAGTGGCATGATTTAGCACACCTCCTTTGACATCAATAGAGATACACAGATTGCCTCCTCTCAAGAGGATTTGTCCCAGATAAATTTCTCATTGAGCGTTTCTCATAGTCAGGCCCAGTGAAAAATTAAAAATAACATTGCTGTGCGAAAAAGTGATGTTAAAAGAAATGTCTAAGCTAGTGAATTAAGAGCCATTCCTTTGTTAGCATTGCTTGTTTTATATTTAAAAGGGAGGAAAAATATTTGAAGTTTTGTGATGACATTCAGAAATGAAGCCATAGGGAATAGCTTTGCTATAGATTTTTTAGTGACATTTATAGAGATATGTCAACCTAAATAGAAGGAAAAAACCTCTGCTTTTCATATAGACTTCATCTTTTAGTTACCAGCTTTTGTTGCATCCGTTCACTGTTCTGATTAGTCTCTACTCTCCATTTAGCATGAATCATACCAGGTTGTCCTCCTCCATTTACACACTCTTAAGAAACCCCAGTTCTAGTACGTCCTAGTATCTGTACATCCAAGTCAGGTGCTTTCTCACTTCTTGTTCTGGAATAAATGCCTCACAGTTTTGCTCTGCTTTTTGTTTGTCTAAGTACAAGAGACAGCCATAAATAAACAGTCATTCCCCAGTATGTTAATACTAGGCTCCTCTGACTGTCCCTGCTAAAATATAAGATGTGGATCAGGACAAAAAAAAATACTGAAATATTAAGAAAATTGTGCTAGGTTCCTTCTTCTTTCTCAGCACTCTCAACTCTCTCTAAGGCTTGACAGCACACGGGCAGTGCAGCAGTACTAAATGAATTTTTCCCTCTTCAGTGCTACATCTGTTTTTAATCTGAAAAGTGTGCCAGCAGCATGGAAGGCAAAACACATTCCCTATGTGTCTTGTAAAGCTTGTCTGTTAATCCAAAAGGTAAATTCCTGCAATTGTTTATGATTAGCTCTTTTCATTATTATTATTGAGAGCCTCTTGTAAGAGTATGTGCTGCTCTACAAATCATGCTGACTGAAAGCATCCTCAGAGCAACCTGCGTACAACCCAACACCAGCCAGGACACCACCGTGGAAGCTGCTCAGTGTGGAGACACCTGCAGCACTGCAAGAGTTGAGTTAAAGATGTCCTTCATACCTCCTCTAAACTTCCTAAGGAAGACAAGTTCATCCCACAGGACCTCCCAGCCTTGTATAATTAACTATACATAGTCTAGGATCCCTCATGGCTGAACCTCAGCCACCTCAGGGATAGAAAAATATCAAGTCTTTAATAGCATTTTTCCATTAAGTTTGAATAATTTCCTGAACATATCACTGAGCAATTTTACCCAGACCTTTCTGGCTCAGTCCAAGCAAAGCTGTCAAGAACAATAAATATCTATTATCCATCTTTGTAGTAAATGCCTAAAAATATGTAAGGAATAAAACCAGTACATTTATTTCACATTGAATTAATATGACATTTCCATTGATTCACTCTTCATCAAAACCACTAATTTCTATCCTTCAGCTGGTAGGCGTCTTCCTCAGGTAACATTCCGCAGTCATTTTTTAACTCACTTAGGAAAATGAGGGCTGTGAGTTCACATTGTCTTATGCCTGTCCTAAACTAATAACTTCTGGAAATGTTAAACTCGATCACAAATTTTAACCAAAGGTAACAGCACAGTGTCTCAAATTTTCTACAAGTTTCATGATTGGGTAGCAAAGAGATCCTGCAAGATGCTGTCTGGAAGGAAAGGTGATAGCACAAGCCAACTTACTTTATGATGGCAGAGAATCCAAAAAGGAATGAGCCCAGGTTATGAGAAATACTTGATATTAACCATGACATTCAAAACCACAGGTAATCCCCTTCATTATTTTCACGCTAGTTAATATTTTGTTAATGTCTATGGGGCTACGGAATCCTCTGTTCAGCACCAGTAAGGCCATACCTGAAGTGCTATGTCCAGTGCTGGGCTTCCCAGTACATAAAAAACACATGTCCTTTCTGAAGCCAGCGCAGAAAAGGGCCAAATAGATCATTATAGACTAGAGCATCTGTCACGCAACAGGAGGCTGAGAAACCTGCGGCTGTTCAGCCAGGTCAAGACAAAGCTTGGTAGGATCTTACCAGCATGTACACTGAATACTGCTAAAGGGAGAGAGAAAGAAGATGGAGCCAGACTCTTCTCAGTAGTATCCAATGAAGGACAACACACAATGGGCACAAAAAGAAACACAAGAAATTCCATTTAAATAAGAAAATCAATTTTCATGTGAGGAGGACACACACTGACACACTGTCCATTGAAAGTATTCCAAACCCTGCTTGTTGCAGCCCTGAGCTGCTACTCTGAGCAGGAGGGTTGGACTAGACAATCTCCAGAGGTCCCTTCTAACCTCAGTCATTCTGTGATTCTGTATGAAACACCTCTGTCTGAAAGGCTTTTTCACATTATTTTTATGAGACTATGTAAGTAAATACAGGGCAAGACAGAAAAAGACTGAAACAGAGGTCGAAACACTAAGTACTTTTGAAGAGGTGATAGCATTCGGCAATCACTGAGTTCAAAATACTCAGAGATGTCCTTCTCTGAGACTCCCATTCCCAAAGTCTTTTCTTAATCAAACTTACACACATGCAGCGTTCTGCTTCCCAGCTCTGTCCTTGGGAAGCTGGCACTCTCACTGCTGCAGCATCAGAAGCTTTGAGGTTTTCAGCTTGAAACTTTGACACTCTTTAACCAAAGAGCAAAATCTCATTGACTACACTGTGCTGAGCTTTATCTCAATGGGTGTTCTGATCTTTCCTATTAGATGACTTGATCAAGATGAACACTAACAAGCAATTATTTTACTCCAAAAGAATTCAGATTTTTAAAAAAAAATCAAAATAGAAGCCATTTTTTGCGCACACTCAAGAACTTTAGGAAGTGTGTCAGGAGTAGCCTTCACAGTAACCATCGGAGTGCCTCTGAAGTCAGCTTGCACATTGCAGGAAGGGAAAGACAAGTAGATAGGAGATCTGCATAGCTTTTAGGCATTTTCTTCCCAGAACGGGATGTAAAAAGCCAAGTCAAATCAGCACATTCATTGAGACCAGGATCTGGTAGAAGCTTCCATCTCCCCACAGTCTCTAGCCTTGACCTTGTCCTGAGGAAAGGCAGATCTGAGTCCTGGCCTCTGTAGCAATGATTGGTCTTTGTTTTAGCCAATGCATTTTCAACATACAGCTCTATGAGCTGTCAGCTTGTTAGATGTATCATGTTAGCTGCACTAATATGCCGTGAAGTAAAATATTGAAGTTCAGTGCTAAGAAATTCCTACTTGTATGGAATATTCATACCTGTAGGAGTCTGAGCTAGAGTTTTCCTAAAAGAGGCTGTTCCCAGAATGAAACTGCTCAGCTTTCAGAATATTCTAGTTGGATAGCAATCGGTAATACTGAAAAAAAAAAATGGATATCTTAAATTTACTTTGGTGAGACAGTTTAGTAGTTGAGCATTTCAGTTGAACATTTCTTTAGAACCAGGAAATGAAATCTTGGTTCTATCAATACCCACAGGAAAACTTCCAGGGAAGGACGCAGGGCAGGGTATCACCACGGTCTGAGTCAGAGCCCCTCAGCACCCCATCAAAGCTGACCACAGCCTGAATTTTTTAATACATTCTTCTTTAAGCTGAGCAGTTGGAATTTTTTTTTTTTGTGGTTCTTCTGAGTCATAATTAGCAGCAACTTCTTCAGCACAGAAGTATTTCTACAAACACTTTCAGGCTTTAGTTTTCTACAGTGAGGGTCCAACAAGTTCCCTTTTAGAGAAGCCATGTTTTTTTTTTTCTTTGTCTAATATAATTTTTACCTTCTCTAAAAAACAATATTTTCCTTTGAATGGTGTTACATCAACCTGAAAGACTAGCATATGTACTAACAAGACACAGAACTACATTATATAACATTATCATTATATTTTCATATGTAGGTTGTTACTTGTAGAAGTGCTGAAAATTGTGTTATTTCTGCAGACAGGATACTTGCCTGACACTTTGATCACAGGTCTGCAGGATGTGCCCGTCATCCTCTAAGGGAGGATTCTATAGATATGGTCTACAGGGAGACTTGGAACTTAAAATAGCTGGAAATCCTTGCCTATAAAGCAATAAACCCTAACAAATGTTGAGGTGTGGCAATTATCTTTCTTAACCAGTAAATACTATTAAAACTTAGTAATATGTTTAAAAGACTTGAAAGCCCAGTCTACTCTAAAACAACATTTTAAAAAGAGGGGGGAAAAAAAAAAAAGAATGAGAAGGGTAGAAGGTCTCTCTCTCTACTTTTACAGATAAATCAGGAGGCCACAGAAACTCACAGGCATTGAAGAAATGGTTTGAGAAAACTGAAACTTGTCTCCTCAGCAAGCTTCCACTCCACAGGAAATCTTCCAGCTCCCAGAAGGGGCTAGGACTTCTTGCCAAAAAAGTATTTAGACATTCATTTTTTTTAATTAATGATCCAGGATATTCACACAAAGATGCAGATATCGACTACTGTGTGGAATATATTTTTAATTGCAAGAGGCCATTCTAGCTGAGCTATAAAACAAGTACAAGCTGTTAGATATAAAAGAAAAAAGACTAGAAGGAAAACACTTTTAACTAAAAGAGACTCCCCAGGACTCCTGAGCTAAGGTAACGGTAGGAAAACATGAAGCTTATCATGACCATCACGGATGTTGTTCAGGGATGCAGGGACCTCGATACCATGGAAATGGCACTTGTATTCAGGATTATCTTACCTGATTCACATATAAATGAAGATGTCGCAGATTGTGGAAAGGCTATGATGCACACCAGAAAACTGTAAGTATTGTTTACGGTGCTTTTAGTATTTAAGTCAGAGGGAGTGATGAGTATTTTTAAAGGCCAAAACTTCCGGAAAAGTGGCCAGTCAGATCTAAAATCAGTCAAGTAATACACTTTGCCTCAAAAAAACTGCTTTCAACACCAGTAAAGAAAATGCCAAATTTTAACAACGGCCTTGCAGACCTATTTTCTGCTTTCAAGATTAAATACACACTTTTCTGTCTCTGCATTTACAGACTTCCTTTTCCTTACACACTTTTGAACTTCAAATAATTATTCTAATTAAAGCCATGGAAAAGACAACAAATGCAACCAAGGTATTTTCTCTTCGGAAAACTACGGATAATTATCTCCAACATACAACACTTAAATGTATTGTGACAAGTTTTTATTTTACCTCTGATATTGCTCTCTTCCTGCTAATGCAAATCTCATATATTGATGGATTTTTATAGCATTCTACCTGAATCCATGACATCAGCTATAAAAAAGCATTGCTTTATTGTATTATTTCAGAGAAAAAACTACCCAGACACATACCTTCTCGATTACATATTAAAGCTGCAATGCTCTAAGAACTGAAGACAAACATGAATTTTTGTTCAATATTCTCCTTTGTGCACTACAGCTCTCCATTACATTATAAAATTTATGAAAATTTATCCAAAATATCACAGTAAAAATAGTGAAAAATCAGATCACTATGCAAAGATTTAGTCATTTAAAGTAATAACACAGCTCAAACAGAAGCCTGGGTATCAAAGCAAAAAACTGAAGGAGAATTCATAAAACATCAAGAATATCTCCTTTCTAAATACACAAGCATCTCAAGACACAAAAGCACAAACATCAAAAAAGACAACAAAGCTTAGTTATCTGTGATTCTACAGTTCAAATACAAAACTATACAGTATCAACTGAGTATCTCTTAAAATCAAGATAGACTGATGTAAAGATGATATACTACATGCTACTTCACCCTATTAAAGCTTTTAAAACCATTAACCTAAGTGTTGTTTCTTGTACTTTGCTTTCCTTTCTCTTTGTAACAGTTGTGTTGTCTTTATGGCATGACATCAATACACGCCTTCCTAAACTCACGAATAAACGAAGATATCCATCCAAACAGTTCCTGAGAGTCTAGATCTTGTGGTTCCCCAAACTTTACCTGTAAATTTGAAAGAAAAAAAATGTTTAGCATTTTCCATTCTATTTCTATTCTTACTTTAAGTAGCCAACCAGGAAAACTTAAAGCTAAAACCTTCAGCAACCTGAGAATCAAAATGTCCCAAGCAACGGTGGCCCAAGGAGTTGGCATTAAGGGCCTTGAACTATGTCTTTCCTAGTTTTCTCTATAGCTTAGTCTCTCTGAGTTTCCTGGCTATGAAGTTTGTTATAGAAGCCCTTTCATAAAAGAAAATCAGTACATTAGAGAAAGGGTTTATATTCCCTGGTATGCATGGTAGCAGCATATCCAAACCAAAATAGTTTTTCACACTCTAGCATTTTGTTTTGCAAATTATATATACATATATATATATATATATATATATATATGTTCACAGGAAAGCAGATGTTTTTGGAGAAAAAAGAATCTAATCAAAAAGCCATATCCCCTATTTGCTCCCTCTCTTCATCTGAAAAAGATGAATGGATGAAAAGATTTCAAAATATCTAAATGGTATTGGCATCAGACACACTCTACTATAAAACAGCATGTAGAAGGCAATCATACTACAAAGTACTAGTACAGGGATTCCTGCCTTAGCTAAAATTATTTCCAAAGAATTCTTCAGTTCTAGGCCAAAAGAGGATTTCTATTACTAAATTTGTTGATGGGGTTTATTTCAAGAATTTTGTCAGCATTTCAAAGGATTTTTCCTTAATGAGATTAACGACCTCAAGAACTGGAGGTGCCTGAAATAATTTCTAATCAACCGGTAAAATCTAGAGAACAAGCTCCAAAGCCTTCAACAAAAACTTTCAAAAGGCATCTTGTGTTGCTACAAGTTCTTATCTTGCCAGTAATTGAGAGCTATATTGTAATTGGAAGATGCAGCTCTCCCAAGGTGAGCAGCCATATACTAGTATTTCAGTGTTTCAGATTGCAAATGAAATATATAGATAAGAAGTTATTACTCATTCAGTTGATTAACATTTTCTAGCACCCATCATTATCTAAACACAATCATCTGGACATGATCTAAAAGGTTCTTATGAGCAAATCCTCTGTCTGCAACTCAAAAACACAGTAAAAAACTTTTAACCTTCTAACAGCACAAAACCTTAACCTTATCCAGTGATACTGATTAATAGTTTTACATGTTGTCTTCCTAATTGCACCTCTTGGGTGCTACAAGTCCTTGATCTTTGGCACACCTCACCACTAGCTCCCCATGTACCATCAGTTAAAACAGTAACGAGAGGGGCATTTCCTAGAGCTAATGACCATCTGTGGGAAGCTGATTGCCCATAGCCATCCCACAGGGGGTTATCCCCAATTTATTGTTAACTCCATAGAAGTATCACATGCCAAGGTCACTATTGATTTTCTAGCAGAATGTAAAAATCATAAAGGCAGGCCCTTTTTTTTTTTTTTTTTTAATGAGCAAGATGTTTTCCTACATGGAAGATGGTGGCTACCTACAACACATTTTTTCCAGATCAGATATCCAGCCCCTAGGGAAGCTGGTCTATTACTTTCTAGCACTCTTCAGATGATAGTCTGGCTTTTGATCACTCATCCTATTATATATTTGCTTCACTTTTTGCTGCTTTATAAATATGCAAATAAATCTATTTGTGACTACCATTATTCAGAAGAGAAAAAAAAAAAAGAACCTTCCTAAACAAGAAAAATGAATCAAAACCTGAGGGAAAAGAATTGAAAGTCCCCATAGCGTTAGAGAAGGGTTTGGGGAAGAGGAAGAGGTAAGGGAGAGGGAGCAACTGAGTTAAAAGTTGGGACAAATACTTCTGGTAGCATGGAAAATGAAATCATATTCAGATGTAAAATAGGGTGCAATCAGAATTTTAATATAATATGTACCAGTATGTCACTATAAAGCTTCTTCATTTCATCACATCTTTTTGTCAGCATGGTAAGGTCCCCTTCATATTTCTGAATTAAATCCTGTATAAAAATAAAGCTCCTTAATTTAAAGTTAAAGCAGGTGTTAAACAATGAGAACAAGAAAATTCAAGTCAAAATTTCCAAGCCGCACAAATTTCACATTTTACAAAACAGAAGCACAGATCAAGAACACACATTTCCTTGCTAGTATAAAGTCATCAAATACCAAAAGGAAGATAAACATTAGAGAACCTTTTTACAGTATTGTCCAATAACACTACCTCAACCTACTAAAAAATTACACAATTAGAAGCATGATAAAGTCTTTATCTCCACAGCAGTACACATGTCCACATTTGGCATGATCTAATCCCCTTGCATGTAGTATAGTTCTCAGTTGCTAATTCTTAAGAAAGAGTCAGAAACAAGACCATAGAAGCTTTAAAATAATATTTCTTAATCATGATTCCTTTGTAAAATATTCATTTTAAAAACTTAATATTTATTGAAGAACTCTACTGCTGAGCTGCTCCAGGGCAGCAGGGTCTACGCCACCCAATGAAGCACAGCACAAAGATATCCAGAAATACAGAGGTGAACACACAGAGAGGAATGCACTCACTGGAAGCAGCTCTGTCCACAAGCAGCATAACATTTTTGATGAGAGCACAGTCCTGACTTCGGCTCTTGCTAATTTCTGACCAAAACTGGCTTGCTAACAGCCTGTTTCACTATTTTTTTTCCCATTGTGTCCATCTGCTTCTGTCATTAGCACAGGCAGAATCATCTCAGGTTGACCTATACTCATAATTTAGGCATGTTCTTTGATTGTCTTTTGCTATGCTATTTACCCTATGGTCTGGGCACAGAAGAAGTTATTAAAATTATTTGCTCTAAAATTGCTGTTGTTCCAGACTGTTTATTGTGGATAACTGTTCTCCCTCCTTTCCAGCCTATTTACCTATGAAGAAAAAGGAGGAGATGCAGAAGCTCTGCAAGGCCCTTCTCATGCTGCATTATGTGGTATAAGACACTATCAGAGGCTCATTTCCATCTGAGATGATCCTGAATCCCTTGTTAGGGCCAGATTCAGTACAAATCATGTAGATTGACTCATCTTTTATCTCCAACCTACACTAAGGCTGTGAACATTACCTTCAGCTCCTTGCAGAACTGTGATTCCTCAGGTGTTGCCTTGATCATCTTGGGTTTGATAAGCCGCCTGCACTGAGTAATATTTTCCAATTCCTTTTTTAAAACTAACAACAAAAGGGAAAGTTATGAATTTAACCAGCATGCAGTTGTGTGAAGGACTGCAGATGCCTAATGGAAAAATTAGAGGAATATGTGTTTTTAGTATATTTATCTAGGACCATTAACTTGCCTTTTTAAAGCATGCAGCAATTATGGTGCAAAGACTTTTCACACTAAATGCCGAGACTGTCACTCTGATATGGTATCAAATGCTGGAATGGACATTAGTTCATAGTGGCAGTCAATGACTATGCTGCATTCTCAAAAAATAATTTTTATAAACTTTTAATACAATATAACACATTTTTATCCACTTATATGCCTTTTCTGTGAGCTCACAAAAGGCTCTGCTGTCTAAAATCCATTGATTTCACATGGTACAGCTCAATGGTGAATTCTAAATGTCTCCCAAAGTTCACCTTACATTTTTGAACAACCTTATTCTAATTCTCTCCTATTGACAACACTACTCTTGCATTCCTTTTTAGAGATGTATATCAGTTTGGTTCAAAGAAGTTCTTGAACTTTACTACTTAACTGTACTAAGTTTTCTCCTGCTGTATTTTCTGCACCTGATTACTCTGTTCCAGTAGTAACTTTGCCAGTAACTTTGTATCACATATCTTTAAGAAAAATTCTATTTTTCATGGGCAGTATATTTTTTGATATTTCTATACCACCTGGAAGCACTTTAATATTTGTTTTCAAAAACTCCTCACAGTAACATGGCAGGTTAAATATCACCATAGCAACACTTTACCTCAATATTTTGCACCTTTACTTCTCTTTGTAAACTGCAGAAGCGCAGTGAAAACCTGTTCCAAATGACTGCACAACATATGACAATCTTTTCCCGAATTTAGAAACCATATTTACATACCATCAACTTCAGCACTAAGTCCTTTCATGGAAGCTGGAAAGGAATGGAGAGGGAAGATGATAATAAATATCACTCACACAACGTGAATGATGGAAGTTTCCATAAAAGGGTTGAGGGATTTATTTTTCATTTGTTGATATTTTCCCTCCATCATCTTACCGTCAGGAACAGCTTCAAATTCTGTCAGCTCTTGGGAAAATTTAGCCAAATCAGGCTCATGTAAGAAGATCTGCTCCACAAGGGCATGAAGCAAGGTGAATGTCCTCTCCTTACCCCGCAACAGAGACAACTACAAATAGAGTACAGCAGTAATTGACAGACTGAGCTATTATACTTTATATATATATATATATATATATAAAGTGTATATATATATATATATATATATATATTAAAAAAAAAAAAAAAAAAAAAAAAAGGAAAGCAGGGATGCTGAGTACTCCTAGGTAAATTTGACAAGAATAAAATAACACAATGGAATGAAACTTATCCTTTTCAATTTGCCATTTTTCAGACATTCTAGATTAAGATCACCTTTACACCTTCATATCTGTTCACTTTTTCTTTTGTGTCTTCTTATTCACAAGGATCTTTTTTATCTTAAGGTGTCCTAGTTGATTGTGACTGATTTTGGATCTCTAAACACAGTCACGCACCCCTTTCTACTTAAAGCACTATGCTGTACTCATATAGATAGTAAGGTTCCTTAATTGAATCTGGGAAGATGCTCTGTAGCAGAAAATGATTTTGTAGACATTTTTCATTATGATAGATGTGATACCACAGCCATTTTAAAAAATGGAAGCTGTGTCTTGAATTGTCACTACTATTATAAATCACTCATATATTAAAGTCTCCAGATGGAAAAGATATCTTAAAAACAAAACAAACCAAGAACTTCTCTATCCTATTTACAGATCAAGCATAGTTTTATAGTAACCTTAGAAGTTCAAGACAGCTTATGAAATTTGTATTCATTTCTTATTTTACTAGCATAAGATGATCATGCTTTGTCACTGCTGCGTAGAGGAGGGGAAAAAAAACCCGGTGCTCAGATGCACATATTCTAGTGGCAACTAACAGAAAACTCAGCCTGCAGTCGTGCAAGGGGTAGGTCAGCATAGATACAAGCAAAGAACTAAGATGAAAGATGGGTTTTGAAGGGCAGATCTCTGGCAGGAAAGAAGAGCTCAGAACAAGCATTCTCCTTCCCTGCTCCAGCACCCACCAGAGAACTACTGGAGCTCGTGGGACCACTGCGAATGGCCGGCAGATTTTAACAGTTCTGCACATAATCCTGCTGCTTTTTGACATCAGTTCATATCTCAAAGAACTGCACTGAGAAAAATGGAGAAGGGAACAGCATATTTATCTCTAAAGTGTATAGTGGGTATCCTGATTCCCAGAGGTATTTTTAGGGCTACAAAGTCCATAGTTTGAACCTCCCAACACCACGCTTCCAGTCTCCTCTTCCACAACTCACCAAGGCTCTGGCATTTTCTCTAGAAGTTTCACATAAATTTTGCTGGTTAAAACCACCACAGAAAAGCCTAACTCTTTGAATTTCTTCATTTATTTGTATTCTGTGAAACTTTACCCTAAATAGAGTATATAGTACCACTTGTTGTAAAAGGCCTCTGCACTGAAGAGCTGAAGTGCTAAGAAGGAATTGCTTCCATGCTGGAGAAGCACAACCCTCGCAAGAGAAAGGCTGTAGTCACAGCCTCTGCCCCAGGACATGACACCAGGTCCTTATAACCTTCAAACTCCACTTCACTTGACCCAGACTCAAGGCTGGCCAGCAGCCCACAGCTCATGTCTTTTCTAGCTGTGGTATCTAACAGCATTTTGGTGTTTTACCTCATTAGAGAAGCAATGTGAACACCACAGTGCCCCCACACACCCAGCGCTGCTGTCTAAAATGGGGAAATGCATCTTTTTATGATACACATTAAAGAACACATTGTTAAACTGGACATTGTTTCTAGTGTAAGCAAGAGCAGATGTTACAATGTTAGCTATTCATTAAAAATGATTGGTTTTCTCCATATTCAGGACAAAATTTAATGTTAATGGCCAACATACAATATAATATATGACAATTTTAATGACAAGCAAAATGTTTACTCACTTTCATCAAAGATGACAATCGAAATCCTCTAGCCTTCTCTTTTCCTGCCTTTTCATTTAAAAGGTTCCCAATGGCTAAAATGTACTCCAAGACAGCGATAAATTTCTGGCTGGACTGCAGCTGCTTACTTGCTTGGATTTTCTGGTTTATTAACTGAAATACACACATATTTCTTCAGTTTAGGATAAAAATATGAGGAAAACATTGACATCTTTATCTTCCCTTTGCCAGGGCCTCATTGTTCTTAGCTCCAACTTGCTTTGGAGAACGGGCCAGAGGAAAGACCTGGCCAAATTCTGCCACCAAGATAAAGCTGGCATTGGCATGGCCTCTCTGCCTCAGTTAGAGGTCACATCCTTTCTGGCTGCCAGATGAGCCTTGCCAAAAGAACTTCAACCTCAGCTCAAAAATGCTCACGAATAAAAAATATTTTGCTGTTTAAATGCACCAGATTGCACCAAATGTCAGGCATCAAGGGAAGAGGATAGCCTGAAGCTCAGTGAAAGGTTCTCCATCCTTCCCCTCTCTCCCATCTGTTTATATACCAACTAGGAGACGGCTACCTTATCAAAATTCTTGGCACAATTTCCCCACGAGGAAGAATAGTAATTCCCTGTAATCACACATTAATTTTCCTGAGGGAAGCCACCTTCCTTCTAGGTCTATAGATACAAAAGGTGTTTTTGTTTTAAATTAGGAAATGTATATTTTTCTACTGCCACACCTATCTCAATCAATCAGCAACATAAAAAATGTAAAAACACAGAAGAAAACTTGTGAGAGCTTTGAAAGCCCTTATCAAAATATTCACAGCACATGAGAGGTCCAAAAAATACTGAAAGCTAATATTCAAATCGTCCAATAAATTTTAGGTGTCCAGTCTACACTTGATTTAGATGTGTAAGGAGGTACTTAGAGAACTAATCAGCTGTTCAAGGAGCAATAAATATTCCTCAAAGTAATCACTATACTACAGCTTCCAAGTTTTCAAATATTTGCTTTCAGCAGAGGATAGCAAAGGTGTCACATTATCACAGGCAGGGCCAGAAATCTGTGCATCTCCCCAGTGTTCTCCATCTGTTCCTCTTCTGAGTTTTGTTCGCTGTTACTATGGTTTTAATCACAGCCAAACAAGGGGTAACAACACTGACTTCCAGCAACTTTCCAAATGTGCTTTCATTCCCGTGCAGAAAGCAAGCAAAATCTTCTACTGAAGCAGAATTGTGTTGAAATAATTTGTTTTGAACTGAAGCGTAGGTAAAGCCTGATATGTAAAGGCAGCAGTTTGGAACACAGACATCCATCTCCATAAGATTCAAAAAACTCCTCCTTTGTACCCAAACACACAGCTTGAAATCTGCATTCAGGCCATTTGGCCCTCTGCTATCCAATCAGTAGATTTTATTACAAGCAAACTATGAAACAGGCACGTTACTTACAGGCTCCAAGTCTCTTATGTTCACAGGGAGCTCACGTATGGTAAGCAGGAGATCCAGCCTCTGGCCTAAATGCGAGATTTTACACATCTGCAAAAACAGGCAGAAAGGGAATCCAATCCCATGTTTCTACTCACACACACGTATCTCAAAATATTGAGTAATTCAATTATAGCAGTTTTCCTAGTTTCTGTACTCATTTATTAATCTTATTCCAGGTCTTAAGACAATAGATCTACGATGGCAAATATAGAAATCACATGTCATATGAATGTATATATGGAAACAAGTATGTAAGAACTCACTGCGCATGCACAAACAGAACCCTTATTTCCTGTGAACAAGAATAGTTAAAGGCACACAATTTTACACTTGAAATTTTTGGAAATCTAGCTCAGAATAAATTCATTCCTATTTTCAAGGAAGGGGAAGAAGCATTACATGGAACTGCAAAGAGGTAAAAATTCTTTAATTTCTATGTATTCCATCAGATAAACACTCTTACCCTGCTTCTGGCTGTGACTGGAAACTTAAGTTCCAAACCATCTCCCTTGTAGCAGTGTTATCTAGAAGAGAGTGTCCCAGAAATTGGGTGATGTCTTTTAATGTCTGCTGTGTTTTCTTACCTCTAACATAAACTGATCAACTATATGCAGCTCCGAAGGGGACCCCCTGAAGGACTGGTACCTTTCCACATCTTTTGGTGTTGGCATATACCTGTAAAACAGAAAATGAAAGTTAGATGTCCCCTTTCTTGAATGTTGTTTCACACCTTTCACTATTTTACACACCAAGCAGTTCGGATTGATTTCGGTGGGAGCACCCGGCACTGTTCTCCTTCAAATGGAGAGGTGAGCAGTGACTGCTGTCACCATAGGGGTTGACCATTTGTCCCAGGCACTATCCCGAGCTACAGGACTCAGGATGCCCCTCACTTCTGCCAGATCTACCTCTTTTTTCCCCAGAGACCGTCACTGCTTGATAGACACTCAAGCAAGCTCTCTACAAGCCATCTCACATAATACCATTAACTCTACATGTTACTCAACTCTTTTTCCTGTTCTCATCACCTTCAAAGTGCAGACATAAAAATTAATGGTGATGTAGAGATTAGAATTAGGATTTCAAAGTCAGGATCAATTTCATACAGAGATTAGAATTTTGAAGACAGGATTAATTTAATGTCTACTACAAGTAGACATGTCTGTAGCAGAATACATTACTTCCTCACTCTTCACCAGCATCATCTTTTTCCAGACTCCATTTAGCCAAACACTCGTATTTTCTCATTTTGAAGCAAAAGGCAGTTTCACATTAACTTTTCACATGAATGTATTTCATAAAAAGGCACACTTGCCTTGACTGGAGAGTTGGCTGCATAAAGGATACTAATCTAGGACCTGCTGTCTTCCTAGGCTGTAAACTATTCAAAGAGATACAATCTATTTCATACAAACTTTACATGCCAATAGTTTGCTTACACTCTTGAAATCTATTTCTCTGAATATAATTCATTTATTTTTAAAGATACAAAAAATTGCATTCTGCTTTGAGGCCCAAATCTCTGCCACTAGGAAACACTGATATCTTTAATATCTTTTCCCTTTCCAAAGCAATTTGTTTTCCTCTTTATAAATGAATACTTAAATAGGAAACAGAATTTCTTATGTTTCTTTGATTTGATAGAAGGTAAAGCTGTGAAGTGTTCCCATTAAGTTACAGCTGCTCCCTACCACGATCGATTCTTCCATTAACTCTGCTCCTTGTAACCTGTTCAAAACCATGTCTGGCTTGCTGTCATTCCCCAAGGAACACAGGGAAGAGCAACATTTTGGGGAGCACTGTACAATCTTAGTTATAAGGACCGAGATTCAGGCAGGAGAGATTCAAAGCCACAGTAGTATCTTTCCTGAATTTCCCATTATTTGCAGAAAATTAGGCTTTTTGCAAAAGGTACCATTTATCATAAATAAACAACTGAACCCCAAAGATTACCTTCTTAGTGCTGTAATCTGTTCATCTGTAAGTCCACCACTCTCTTCATGTATAATGTATAATTTTTCTTTCAGCTGACTTGGTTTTATTCTGAAACTTTTAAGAAAAATGTCTGGGGGAAAATGATTCTTAGATTACTTGGAGGAAAAAGCTCAAGGGAAGGAAAACACCAAAACATTTCACATTTGCCTCCCAGATAAAATTTGTTTTTCACTTAGTAACTGCTAATGCTAAGATGAAAATTCAATCTTTCTTTTAAATATACACAGAAGTAGTCAAGCAAAAATATTTTTCTGTCAAAATATAGTCAATACAATAGAACTACCAAGACACTGTTATAGGAAAACTTTCAAGTATTTACTATTATATATTTATCTGCACTCAGAAAGGAAATTCTATTTTTTTCTGAATAAAAATGTGATGTATTTGTTTATTACAATACTGAAGGTTAAAAGAATTAAATATTCTATTTGTTTTGATTTTGTTTACTTTTTTATTGCATTTCCAGTGTTCAAAAGTAGCTAGAGTTCTGGCAACAAAAATTAATCACAAATTAAGGCAACCTGGGAGACAGAAATGCTCATTTCTCCCACACTGCCCAAAGAGTATGTTTTAATACTGTCTGTGGCAGATCTCATTGACAGATACTCCTTGTCATTCTAAAAAATGACAAACAATTTTTGCAATGTTTTAAGACTTTTGTGCAGACACAGGCTTGGCTCATTTTGCACAGTATGAAAGGGAAATAGAAATGAAGCCTCTCCCCTAAGCAGAGGAAGATCCATTAGGAAGGCTGCTGTTCCAAAAAAGCCCACTTTGTCATGCCAGTTATTCTTTAACCTCTCTACCAACATTACAGAGGACAAAGGAGTGAGAAAGAAAACACAAGGAAGAGAACACAAGGGATCAACAGAGAAAGCGAGAAAATTTGACATGCCAATAGTGTTGCCATTAAATGGTCCTAGAGTCTGCACTGGCAGAACCCTTGTGAGCAGCACACAGGGATTGCAAAGGAGACCTCAGGAAGGATTTCTATCATTTACCTTTTCTTTCTCCAATTCTAAAACAGTTCAGAGTTTTTCAGATAATAGAAACTTACTGTGGCCTAAATCATGTCATAATGACTCTTGGGAGATTGTTGGCCAATGGAGTGTTTTCCATTTATTCTTCCTCTTACAGATTTTCCACCCCTTTAATTCTGTTATAGGATCCAGGTTTAGTGCTGAGCCTGATGGAATCATTTTCCCACTTATGCCTTATACCCTTATGCCTCCCTATGCCCTTTAAATCATGTATTTCTTGAGGTAGGAAGATGCCTGTATAATGTTGATTTTAAAATTTATCTGCTTCACTTTCACAAAGAAGCCACAAAGCACTTAAGATTTTCTTGATCATTTTCTGAATTTGAAATTCAGAAACAATTTCTGATCTTCAGATTTTATAATAGTAACCAGCTACAAATATTTAACAAATGAAATTCAAAATGTTCTGTGTGGTTAGACAAAGGTCACAGAGTTGCTTCAGTTCCTTACCTTAGTTATACACATTCTGAGAACCAGATTGCTGATAAAAATACTTCTTGTACAGATTCAGAATTAGTTTTCCAACCTCCCCTAAAAACTCATAATTCACCTAATCTGTTGAACTCATTTTACAGAATTCTCATGGAAAAACTGGGCAACTACAGGGACATGTCCTTAACTCAAATAAAAGCCCACTGCTCTTCTACAGTGGTCACCCATATGTAGAAAAAGGTGAGTTTAGGTCTCCTTTTTAAGCTTTCCTTCCTTCTCTCATTCATAAAAAAAAAAAAAAAAAAAAAAAAAAAAAAAAAAAAAAAACACACACACACACACACACCTGTCAGCATTTTCTTCTTCAAAAGTAAAATATATTTAATATATTTACCCTCCACTCAGTTACTAACAGTTTCTAGAATTTTTCTCAGCAATACCATAATGTCGATCTTCAAAGTACTTTCTAAGCAAAATAAGGATTTTATATGCAGAAAACTAACTTACTGGCATTTTGTTTCTTCAATTTTTTATTCATTAGTTTAAGGACTATGATTTGCAGCACTTGTGGGAAGATTAATCAAAATTCTCAGGCTGAAATTACCTTTTGATCTAAGTAATGTCCATTACAAGTACATGTCAAAACTTTCATTGATGGGACTTGAAGGATAGGATTAAGAAATAGATGTAGAAAGTCTCAATGAGAAAAGTTGTAAGTGAAAAAGGATCAAAAGGCAGAATGGTGCAATTTGCAAACCAAAAGAAAGAAATTTCCTAAAAGAATGTGCAACAATGTAGCAGATAAAAGTGCTATTACAGGATTCTTTTCATCTACAACAGCACTTTTGTAACAATCACTTCCTTTTAACCCCTCCAACTCTTGGTCAATAGATGCAGTAATTCCAGCAAGTTATTTCCATTTACAGTTGCCAATTAAAACTTTACAAGATCTCCAAAGTGTATTCTTTCTTATTAATATTCATAAAGATGAAATTATTACAGCTTCAAAAATTTAACTGTCCCAAATTCTTCACACAGGTAATTCTAAATCAGCGCTAAGTTACAGATTTTTCTTGGTAAGACATCTCTGCTTGTAAGAGAAAGTGGAGTAGCCTTTGAAGAACAATTACTCCTTCTCCTTTAATATCTATCGCTTCTCATTAGGGTAATTGAAGGACTTTTTCATCAATTTAGTAGTAAGATTAGGACTGTATGTTGGACTGTTTCATTAGCTGTGAAAGACTAGGTTAGCCTTTTGGCAGAATCATGTCTGCTATGAGGATCTGAGAAAGAAGGATCTGGTTTGTGATCATTCAAGACAGAAATTCACGATCTGATCTATTAAAGCAGGTCTAGAAACGGGCCAGCAGAGCTCCTGGAACTTGGCTTCTAGGCACCTCGGTGGCTTCTTATGCCAAGGTGCCTCCATCTAAAAAAATATCCTTAAACTCAGTGTAGGAGAGGGACCAACCAGAGCATTCAAAGTGCTAGTTCCTCGCAAAGTTTTCTTTTACTTATTTTACCTAGTCAAGCCCAAAGGCACAAAAGCCTTACAAGTGGAGTCTTAACAGTTTCACAGGCTTCACGTAAGAGCTTACATCAGCATCACTGTTTGATAACATAATCATGCATTTTGTAGGAGATGAGAACTTCGCAGTGTAACAGGCTATCTTACAGGAAGCCATATCAATGGTCTGAAAACGGCTGAGATTAGTTTTAAAAATGATAAAACAAAGTTTACGGTCTTCACGAAATGAGGTACACCTCATGAAGTAGGGACACAGGAGGTCCCTGATTAATGATCAAGGACAGAGAACTTGTCTTGCAGTCTGGTCAACTTTATTTTGAAGAAAAAACAATAGCACACAGCTCACCTTGTCTAGATTTCACATCCAAAGCATTGTTTAAAGCAATTGTTTTTGAGACTATTTTCTCTAGCCTACTGGACTACGTTTTTGTGAAACTCTTTCTTAATATTCAGCTTACATTTTTTTCTTCCTTTTTTTATTTCATCCTGCTAATATTGATTATAACTTGCTATTGTAAAAATACTGCTCTCACCTTGATGCTTCTATTCTTTACATTATTAACAACTATATTTAAAGCAACTGAGTTTTTTTGTATATATATAAACAAGTCATCAGGTATTGAAATTACAAGATCATTTAGACATGAGCTTGCTTCCTTTGCAAAGAAACAGCAGAAATTGCAAACACAAAGTGCATGCAGCGCACACACAGCTTCCAGATAGGAGCATGCAATTCTTTTACTAACTTACTGAAGTTGTGTGCCACTTTTTGATCCAATATGATATGCTGATTCCCTGAAGGTTCACTGCTGGAAAACACTGCCATGTCCTGGATCTGGAACTGATCACAGAGTCTAGATTCATCTAGCTTTTTCTTGTGTGGATCGCATGCTCCCCAGATGGATTTTTGAATCTAAAAATACAGACACGACGGGGTAAACAAGAGGCCAAAAGAAGAGAGCCAGTTTTTTTTTCATCATAACACACAGAAGAGCATCCGCTTTGTTTTGTGACACAACTGTACTTTTATGATAACTGTATATGTAAGGTAGGATTTTCTTTTATCATCTACCAGGAGTTTCATCCTCACCTTATCCGAAGGAACAACATCCCAGTGAAAGGCCTTGGTTCTCTTTGCCAGAGAGAGGCTGCAGGACTGTGGGAAAGCAGGGGCTGGTGGCACCTCTGCCTTGCTGGTGGGCAGAGGAGATGGCGATGCTGGTGCTGCTTCCTCCTCTGCAGGCCTTGCCTGGGGGGCAGAGGACGTTTTTGCGCTGGCTGCTGCCGAGCTGGCACCGACACGGAGGGCATCCTCTGTGTGCTCATCCACAGGCTCAATAACCTCCTCGTAATCAGCCTCGGAGGAGATGCATTCCTGAGACCCTTCCCGAGGCAGGGAGACGCCCTTCCACAGCTGACTGTACTTGTCTATAAGGGATACCCATTCATTCTGGAGCTTGCTAATATCCTCTGTCCCGATGTTTTGGACAGTGAAGGGTATCCGAAATCTGAAATTGAAGAATGTCATACGTAAACACAAGGAAGTCTAAATAACATGCTGACTAATACAGCCATCGTATTTCTTATTTAAGCAGAATGATGTTCCAAAGCTTTGGCTGTCATGATCACCTCGTGCTGCTGACTCTGACCTTTCCAGACACGAGTTTATTGTTTAGGTGTCTAATGTTAGAGAGCTGAAGCTTTGTGGCACTTTTGCTTCTACCTTAAAATACTCAGTAAGCTGTAACACTGCCATAGGAGGGGTTATCTTTATAATTTTGATGGCCTAGTTTGTCCACTGCTGACATTGGGATGCTCTATTTCTTGAGCTTGCTTTCAATTGTTCTGCTTTAACAAATTATTAATTACCAGCTATACTTACAAATAGTTGCGTTCTTTGGTCTGGACTGAAAAGGTACCACATTCATTCTCCTTGCTGACACTCACATTCCCACCTGACAAATTAATCGTATTTGTTACGGGATCTGCATTCTTGTTCTCTCCTCCCAGACCTATGCAATATAAAGTCAATTCTCCTTCACATAGTTGCACCAAGTACCTGGAGGACAAGGAATAGGGATACAGTTCATTGTTGACCACTTATTTACAGAAGCTTTCTTGCCTTTGTTAAAGCACATTGTTTCATGTCAGTAAGTCTCCATGTTCCTATAACATTTCCTAATATTATTTCCTAAAGTAACATTTCAAAACCTTCAATCTAAAGCATAAAGCCTTTGAGATAAGGACTCAGTCTCATCTGACACTAACATAAAACAGGCACTTCCTACCTGCTGTTCCTGTGATCTAATGAGAGCGCTAGGATTAAGAACAGGATCTGATTACCGACAGAAAATCACATATATCCTGTAAATTCTCATCAACACCCCATCCTTCCCACTATTACCCTCGTTTGCTCGTTGCTTGTTTTGGATGCTCTTTTGGACTGTGAACCTTTAAGGGAATTTTCTGTGTGATTCTGTAGCACGTAACAGCACAAGGCTTTAGAGTTTCTGTGTTTTCCAGCTTTTACTGACACCAAGCTAAAAATGAGCCACCCTAATATAACCTGATGCACATTCTTAAGGCCCAGTAACTCTCCCCCTTGGAAATGCTTCCACACAGGTATCCTGAATGGCCCCGGGCCCTTCGTTCCCAAGAGCCACCTGGCAGAATGTGTCACAGTATCCTGGGGGTTTAATTAGAAGTCACTTGGCTCATACCGCCCCAAAGTGTATGTATTACTCTTCAGAAAATAAACCATTCTGGGCACAAATTAGCTGACCATATGCAGTGGTCATACACTACAGCAGAATCTTATGCCCGAGTCTCACCTTTAAAATTCTGCTCTGTTCTTTATAATCCATATAAAGGCTCCATATTCAACAACAACTTTGGGGGTAAACTCTGTGTGGCTTGTATTCTTATTTAAGTATTTGCATTCTCATTTCTTTTGAGGGTTACTGCATTTCTTTATCATTCTGACAGTTCTATCAGACCTTTCTTTCCCTCTTCTTTCTCTTCAAGGTGGGGCTAGTTGATTAAGGGGTTATATGAGGAATTTAAATAAGCCCAGCTGCACCAAAAGAATTAAGCATAAAATATAAATTGCAACTATTCCCACATAAACAGTCAAAGTGATAAGAATTGTTTAATGGAGCTGGCAGTTATATTGATCTCCTCTTTCTTTAAAGCAGGGACTTACAGTTTAATCGTATCTTCAGATGTTTCCACCATTATTTACTTTGCAAAAAAAAAAAAAGAAGGGATTAATATCAAGTGGAAAGCAACCAGGGCTTTACTTCACAAGATAAATAAAAATCAATTTTTGTTTTGTTAACAAACTTGTTAGATGTTGCAAGGTAACGAATCCTGGGACACACTTGAGGATTATGTTTACAAGACATACAGCAGTAGCTTTTTAAAAACAATTAAAATCATTTTCTGTGAACTGTGAAGTCTTTTGAGATAATTACCCTGTGCAGATAATTGCCGTGTTAATTTTTTTCATTAGTTTTTGCTAGGGAGATTTTCTTTCTCTCACTTCTTTGGCAGTACAAGCATTGTCTCACCATGATAAAACCAGGAGTGCTCTAGAAGCCATCTCAAGGGAAGAGCAGGGTATTTATAGGATGGGTAGCAACCTATGTAAAACCATTGTGGCTAGTTCACTACTTCAGTAACAGACTAAGATGAAGCAAAGTCTTTCTTATTTGTTTCAGCTTAGGGGCTGCAAGAAGTGGTGATGACAGCCTACTTCTGATTGAATGATTCCTTTTTTCTAAAACTACCAACTGTTAGGCCACCTAAGAGTCATGACTGGTCATCTCCAAAGGAGATGAAAATTAGAATATGAAAATAATGAATTATGAGTTACAAGACACCATTTGGGCAGTATGAGTCAAGGAATTACAGCACTCCTACACTCATTTTTTGCTTTGCTAGTATTTTTTTTTTTAGTTTTTCATTTGTCTGAAAATGGAGTAAAAACGTTAAACAAAAAAGCCTCATCATTAAAATCTTTGAGCACCATTAGGATTATATATTTATATTGGGAAAGTATATGGAGTCTCTGGCACACTCCAGCAGCTCATTGTAGTGCATACTGCTATGACACTAATGATTAACTTTCATATTTTCATCTCATACATTTAAGCATCTAAGTTTTAACTAAAAAATAATCAACTAATTATCAAAAAAACGAGTCCTAATTTAAAGCATTTATCAGAAATTTTATTAAAATGCACAGCCCAGAGGTCCACAAAGATAAAGTTCGTACTTCACCCATTCAATGGACGTAAAGCTGTTTTGCTGCAAATCCAGCAGTCCTTCGTGAATCACATCATATTCTGGAGGTCTTCCAGCACAGGACTCTGCTGGTCTCTTGTACGAATTACTCTGTATAACTCTGCTCAGAAGGTACATTATCTATGCAAGAAGTGACAATAAAGACCATATTTCACATAGCAATTCCCTTGAAACAGACATTAAAAGATAGATTTTTTCTTTAGGGATAAAAACTATAGACAACATTATAAGAAGCATCCAAATAGGTAGAATAATTTAATGTAATAATGCCTTCTATGATGCTAAGATACCTAATTGCAATTTATTATACTCCAAGTTCAACTAGTAATTGACTTATCTTGATATCTCAGATGAACATAATAGAAGAAAAGGCCTACAGTTAAAAATAACAGAGATTAAGTCAGGTGTGAATTCAAACCATTATACAGAGCCATGTTTGAGTGTTTTACAGACAAAAGTACCTTTTGAGTACTGCTGAATATAATCTATTTTAAAATTTAACCTAATCAAGCACAAGCTGCTGTTCATCTGGGAAAAATATCCTCTATATGATGTAAACTAAAAAGTTTCATCAGGAATGACTCTACCTGCAAAAAGCCTTTTACCCATGGGCTACATTGAAACTTTGCAAATGAACTCTTCCCTGCTTTCTTAGGGGTTGCATCTCAACCTAAATTGCACAGCTTTCTTCAGCACTTCACCAATGGGACAAAAATTCCAGGCGTTGTGCGCCCCTGAATGTTAACACCTATATTTGCACTCAGGTGGAAAGCTGGCTTTTACACTTGAATTTCTCAAATTTCAGTGTAAAGACTAATTATAATATTTGGAATATTTAACTGAACCTGGAATGTAAAAAGAACTCCTCAAAAGCAAGCAATATCTTGCAAAATTTAACTGCACAAAGATTTGGTAATTGTACATATGCTGTCTTCCTCTGATAATTCTATAATTTCAGTAGTTTGATGGTAATAGATGAATTTCTAGTTATTTTTCACAGTATCATGATCTCATTCTTTTTTTCTTAAATGCATCTATTTTTATAAATATTTAACTCATATAGACTGGAAAGAGCTATCTGGAAAAAATCAATTAAATTTCAGTTGTGCATGTCATCATCAGTTTTGCTTGCCTTTTTTAATACAGTCTCAGAACAACTACATTCAAGGTATAGTTGAAGAAATGCATCCATTTCCTCTTTATCAGTCCTTAGCAGGCCACGCATCTTCAATCACAGAGTGAAAATTAGCAAAGTCCTAAGGCCAAACTTTATCCTGACCTCACATTCCCTTTGCTCCATGAACAAACACATGTGGAATAAAGATATACACACTTCCATGTTAGCACAGCATGCAGCATAACAATGCTTATTTATGGTTGGGGCCTACCGGATATTACAGAAATATTGTTTGCTATCTATAATAATCTATTACCTTCCTTTTATCGTCAAGAGATACTGCTTCCAACTCATAATCTTGGCGCCCATGAAATACAATGCTGAAGCGCCTCCTTTCAGCATCTTCACAGGCTTTGACTTGTGAGAAGGGAAACTGTTTCTTAATAATTCCTTTTTCAATGTTAAAAATGGTCTTTGTGTTGAAATCAATCTGGAATAAAAAAATTCATCATTACCTTATTCCATCTTTTCTGTTCATTGAACAGGAGAGTATCTCCAATAACAAGTGCAAAGGTATTTAGATAAAGTACCAGCACAGAATATGTATCTATTTTGCCAATAAAAGATGACATTCCATCATCAAGATACTGTACTATATTTATTTTAGCTACAAAACAAATATATATTCATTGTTATTGTTTCTCTATATCTTTTGATAAATACACATCAATTTATCACTCTGAAGTATTATTATTATTTCTTTCATCTTACACACCCCAGGGTAAATTCTTCCCTTTCAGCAGTAGTGGCAGCACAAACTATTGGCATGACCAACTCAGCAGAGATTCAATTATATCGGATTCAACCTATGCCCCAGCACTAAAATGAAGTGAAGCTGGTTGCTCTTATCCAGCAGCTTCTGCGTCAGGAAAAAAAAAGGAATTCTATTGGGAGCTACTTTCTCACATAAACATTGTGGTGTTTTGCTTTAGACCTGACTGACACAGATTATTTCTTGTGTGTGTGTATTATATATTATATATATATGTATCTTTGTGTGTGTATATATACACATACGCCCATATACACACACGTATGTGTAGGGAGACTCAGTAGAGGAAGTGTCACTACTCCCAACATACTTTTAGTCTAAAAGGTAGAGAGCTGGTTCAGTATCTTGTACTGCTGTGATAGATTTTAATTATGGACATATACTGAACCACGGAATATACTAAACTAGTTTCATCACTCATTGAGTATGATGTATTTCTTCAAAAGTGAGAATTTTAAAATTACCTGCAAAATTCGTTTCTGCCACCGATAGTGTTTGTACTTGTAGATACTGAAGTTAAATTGTGAGCCAGTTAGCAAATCATGTGAATCCTGAAAACAAACAAACAAAAAAAATCAGCAGTACGTCCACTCTGCATTACCTTTTATCCACTAGATTCAATAGTGCTCTTAGGCTAAATCCCACTCTGCAAACCATGTTCAAGCAAAGCTGGAGGCTTTGCAGAGGAGCTGTGAAGATGCATGGCAATGCCTTTTTGCTCTGATTTTTACAAGTCCAAATACCCACAACTTCTGCTGAGTTAATAAAGGGATAAAAGATTGGGATGGAAGGCAAAAGTAGAGCTGAAAACAGGAGGGGAGGGTTTGCAGGGAGACGTGAGCAGAGTCCCTAGGACTGTACATTTCAAAACATATGTGTATAAGCAGTTTATTAAACAGACTGGCAAAAAAAGACCATATCTGACTTTAAAGAAAAATGTGTACAAATCCTTGAACAGGGTACAGTAAAAAGGCAAATACTTGTTCACACTGTACAAGCATATACATCTGCCATCTGGCCTCAGTGCTAGCTCTGCCACATGCACGATAACCTTTGAAAAAATATACTCAGTGTTGGTGCAGTGAAGGGATGGTCATGATAAAGCTATATTAAATTTGATTTTGTTCTAATAATTAGTCATCTCAATGGCTTTAGTAGAGCAGTAGTGCAGAAGGGACCTCTTCTGGCATGTTACTCTAACAGTCACTCTATAAAAAAGTGTCTTGCTAATTAGGGGATTTCCTCTGCAACAAAGGCATATCCTTTCAATTTGCATGCAGTGACAGGGCCTCTTTGGTGTAAAAAAATAAGAGGAAAGCTGAAATCTAACTTACAGTTATTCTTCCATCTCTCCTGCTTCATTTACCAGTATTGTAAGTTCTTAAACCAACAGTTATCTCCCAAAGTCTTGCTGTTAACTTATTTTTTCCTCCTGCACTAAAGAGGCTCTGAGATTCAGAATTGAGAATTTTTATTTTTTTAAGGGTTTTGTTTTGGGTTTTTTTTTGACTTGAAACATGCAGTAGGACTCATGATTGCTGGACATGTCTGCATATGGCTAAGAGCAAAATGGCCAAGAGCAAAAAAATGATAGCAATGGTAGTTTTTAGCTAATTTTAGATGTTTTTAAAGGATTTTAAATGAACAAAGAAAAGCTTTAATAGTAGAAAAAATGAAATATTTGTGTTTGATCTTTAAGAAATCTCTGGACTAGACCCTTTGGTCTTGCTGCCTATGCTCAGCAAAGGTTTGTTTTTGCAGGGTCAGAAAAAAAAAAAATAGTTCTTAGCCTTGTGACACTGATTCCGCTCTTGGCTGATGGAGGGTGACAGCCAACCAGAGGCTGAATTAGAATTCAGGTCCCAGTGCCCTAAACTTGGCATTTTGTGGCCATCCTGTGGAATGCATAACTGAGACACCCCAGACCCTGTGCTGAAGGCCCAAGGACAACACAACACCAGGAAGCCCCTCAGATCCACTGTTTTTCTGAGATTCTTTGGTGAATAACCAAGGATTTTGCTGTACCTACTTTTATTGGTACATACTTTTATCACCGCATTCAGAGACTAGGAAATATGTGAACACATTTAATCTACATTTAAACTAGATTTAACCTACTTAACATCGCTGTAGCCTCACCACTTACATGGGAATGTCACTTAAGATACAGGCAGCACAAGTGTGACAGAGGAGTCCAACCATGATTACCTGATCTGTTTGATTATAAGTGGGGTTTATAGGCTTGCATATTGGGACGATCTTTAAAAGAAGCACAGATATGCTCCTAATACACAAATAGGCCTTCCAGAATACACTCTTACACTTGAATGTCTTGCAAAACAGGTCAAAGCAGTGACCTTACCTTTTCAGCATACACCTCTTTCTGTGCCAAATGCAAAGCTCCCTCAATGCTCACTTCTTTATTTTTCACCATGTTCATAATTTTGAGGATTTTTTCTTGATTTAGCTGTAAAAAAAAGCCAATCAAATATTTTAAGGACTGATTTTTTAATCTGGCTAGTGAGGATACACAGTACTTGTGACACTTAGAGCTCCAATACCTGCCATAAAATTATAATTTCATTCATATTTTATGTTCTAACCTACCTAGCAAATACAATCTCTCTTTGAAACAGGGTGAGAGCCTACAAGATATCAAATATACAGGTACTTCTACAATTGTAAAAGATGGGGTGGTAACATCTGGAGGTAGAACCGCCAGGAGGAAATCTTTTTTACCTAGAAAATGTAGTAAGAAGTGAAAACATCAATTTTGCATGCTCACCTGTGTCTTACCCATAGTGTAAAATAGCGCATACAAATACCATGAAAGCTACATCAGGATCTTTGGAGATTTTCGGGGTGCAGACGCTGCAGCCGCTTTGCCAGGAGCACCAGCACTGCAGGGCACAGCCCCACAAGGAGCCCCACGGCCACCAGGTCCCAGAGCCAACATATCAATAACCCCTCATGTGACAGTGACCACAGACCGTTAAATCCACAAGTTACATTTTTTTTTCCAAGCCCCACTGTGTTAAACATGCTTAAGCTTAGGGAATTTCCAACATATGAATCTGCTCCTGATCAACAAATGCGCTATATTTTTTCACAGCCTACAAATAAAACTAGAGTAAAAGAAGAAATATTTTGTTTTCAAAGCCTCAGGATTTTCATTGCTAATATAAAGGTAACTTACGGCACAGCTCCCAGCTGCAAATAGCAATGCAAACATTGAGGAAAATAAAAGCAGTTTGGTAATTCATTTGTACCTGCTAAGGCGCATAAGGTTCCTACAGTGCCCTCCACGTCCTGGTTTTGAATTTTAAATGGCCATATATTTACACCACACATACACTGCATACGATTAGGTTTTAAGAAGAAAATTCCCCACTGAACAGTCCCTGCGTAAGCAAACAAGAATATGGATATAACTGAATTGGAAAAATAGGATATAACTGAATTGGAAAAATAGGATATAACTGAATTGGAAAAATAGGATATAACTGAATTGGAAAAATAGGATATAACTGAATTGGAAAAATAGGATATAACTGAATTGGAAAAATAGGATATAACTGAATTGGAAAAATAGGATATAACTGAATTGGAAAAATAGGATATAACTGAATTGGAAAAATAGGATATAACTGAATTGGAAAAATAGGATATAACTGAATTGGAAAAATAGAGCTTCCTTAGGCCTAAACTCTGCCAACTTTAACATGCAAAGTCCTATTTATACAGGACAGCTTTCCTGGTAAGTTTGTTGGTATGGTCACAACAGTTAGATCCTTTTGCACAGTAAAGGGTTGAAAAATTTGGCACCAGGATGAAAATGGTAACATAAAGCTTCATGTCATAGCACAGTCTGATTCATACAAACAAAAAACAATTTATCTCTTTCGCTTTAGTGCGCAATACAATGCTTTTACTTAATTTTCCTTTGACTTTGATTGCATTGTTTGACAGCACAATATATTGTGCATATTTGTAAGGATGTTTCCTAAGAGGGGCCAAAAAGCAAGAGTTGTAACTTGCAAAATGTGAAGTTTGGAACTTTTTTCTAGGCTATAGGTGACTCAGGTTACCATCCCTGTTCTCCTTCCTGCTAGCAGAGTCCACACTCTGCACTGCTTGAAGCCCTGGGCACATTAGGATTTGCATTTCCAACTAAATACTCCATCTTGGACCAAGAAACATTGCCACAATGTGCCTAACAAAATCGAAATTTTCGTGTAATTCACCACTGACAAAAAACAGATAGACTTCTCTTCTGCATTACTGAAAATTTTCCCAATCTCTTTTGTTTTGTTTTGACATACTATATGTAGAGTAAATGCATTATGGGTTCCACAAAAAATATATATATTCTTTTGCTTATTATCACCAGTCTCCTTTACTCTAGAATGAAGCTCTAAAACCCAAAAAAAACCTTCTAATTTTCTTAATAATGTATCAAGCAAGTGGTCGCATAAGCTAAGTGAATCATGTTATATATTGCAAATTGGGGCAGGTTAGTAAGTTACGCTGCTGACAGTTAATGCATTCCCCAGAGAGCACAGAAAAGACAGCCCTTGGTTCAGGTTATTTTTAACGGCACCCTGTTGTTCTAACGTCTCTGGTAACTCCCTCTCTCTGCACATCTGTAAGCAGGACAGAAACATTTCAAAAGATGAAAGAGGCAAAAAAGGCACTTTTCAGCTTATGAGATCTGTCAAAATTATTTGTCAGAAGTCTGTCTGGCTTGCTCAGGTTTGACAGCCGTGCGTTAGCATGGTATTTTTACTTGCAAGCAAGACTTGAGTAACAGATCCTGACCTTTATGGTTTTGTAACTGTGGGGTTTTTCTCCCAGCACATCACAATTTTTGTAATGCTCATTTTAATGTTTGTTTTGGTTGCATTTTTTTCTCAAAAAGAAATGATTTTTGTCAAATTATCCACTGAAATGCCACTAAGTCACATCGTGTTATATTGTCTGATGGAAAGTGACTGGTGCAACCAAATAGAACATTTTTATACAAGGTTGGATAACAAAATTGTTAAAAAAGAAAACAATGAATATTTCCATTTTGAAAAGTGCACATAAGGGAAAAACGTGAGTTTCCATTAATAATGTATTCCCTTATCTGCCAGGTTAAAGAAGTTGTTTAGTACAGATTAAAATTTTACTACCCACCCAAAACTCAGAATAAGTATATATCTGATTTGAGAGAAAAAATGAGCCTTCACAATTGAAGGAAAAGTGTGGGGCTCCAGGAAATCTCCCTATATCCATTATTCTGCAGATTTTTGGCCTGGACACGGTGTAAGGTGTGATTAATGGAGGGCTATGAGCTCTGTGGCTTGTTCTTGGCCCACAGCCGGGTCGCAGCCGCCTCGAGCCCCTTTGGAACCTCCTGCCCTTCCCCGGTTCCCCAGCCCATCTCACCAGGGGCTCTGCGGGCAGTGGGAGGTTGCACATATAGTCACCAGGATGGGATGAATACAACCCTAATGACTCCTCCTAGGCCTTCTGAGCACTGACCAAGCAGAAAGGGTTAAAGCCACTTTATCTGAACCTTTTAAAGCAGCCTGAACAAAGCAGCAGAAGGTAAGAAGGACTATGAGAAAGTTCATAGGAAAGGCTAACGCCTCCTTTATCTGCTTGCCTTACCATTGATCCCACAACACGCACCAGTGCAGGTCCCACCAAGCTCTTCCCTGCCCTCAGAGATACCAAGGCATGTCCACATGCAGGAGCTTTTGCTCAGCTCATTCCTATTCTGTGGACCATCACACCTGAATCATAATATGATAGCAATCTAATATAAAAAAAAAGATTATTTGCATGTGTGCACATCCGCCTCGGAGATGTAGAAATCTGGCTGTCAGTCAGCCCTACATATAATCTCTATTATTACAAATACTGGCACAACTCATGAGACCTTTTCTCGGGTGACAATCATATCTAAAATGCACTCAGCTCTATCATTTCCTGTGGCAACAAAGCCAAGTCAAGTAGAAATCCTGCTCCTTGTGCAAAAGGGGTGACATTTTCATTCTAAGCTAGTGAAGCCAGCCATTGCTAAGCATTTCTTACCTTGCTCCTCGCTACATATTAACAGTTAAACTTGCTCCTCTGCTCCAAGAGGCAAGACATAAAAGAGTTTCTGGCTGCTGTGGGACCCAGAATATGTTCTTCACCCTTCACACCACACAGAAGAATATTCTTTTTAGCACTGCAAAGGACCAGTTCTCCAAAAGACAGAGGGGCTCAGGCCAAGAAGGAAGATGCAAGCAGCAGCTGTGTCTGGCCTTACAGACATATCCTGAATTTCTGGGCGTAAATCAGACTGAATGCAAGTATTGCCACACAACATGAGACAGGCTGCTTTAACATGCATGCCTGAATTTTTTATATCTAGCAAAGGGTCATATTTTCATTTTACAGCCCAGCTTTTCAAAAATGTCTCTTACTAGCGGAAGATTCTGTATTCTATGCAGCAAAGCAGGATAAAGTGACTTTGAGGTGAAGCTTCTGGGTATTTTGTCTTGACTCCCTGCTTTCCAGCTACAGAACGCAACACTTTCTGCAAAGCAAATACAATAGAAAGACTTAAAAATAGGCGTTAGGATACAACGCAGTGATTAACTTATGATGAAATTTCAAGTAGCAACTTCTTTGCCTCAAACTGTTTTTAATCAAAAGCGCTGGCGGGGTTTATTATGAATATTTGCCTTGAATTCCATTCCGCCTGCATGTTGAAGATGCCATTTAGTTACTTCAAACACAATGGACACAATGGGGATTACTGTAAAAGTTCCAGTCTAATGTCCTCAACTTTTGTCTCTTGCTGCATTCACTGACACCAGCTGCAAATGTGCCCAAAGTTGACTGAACTGCCGCTTGCAGAAGAGCTGCTGTTTTCTAGGATAGGGTATCAGAAAAGCATACACTTGTAATTTACATGAAATAGCAGTACAGATGACTGATGTGATATTTTTATGTGACAAAACCATCTTTTGTAGCCAGTCATAAAGATTATTTGTCAAATAGTGCTGCTATTCATCAAATAAATTATCCATCTGTAATAATGTTTTGCATTATTTGTTCAGATCTATATCTGGCTGAATAATATCTGTCAAGATTTATTCAAAGAAGAAGATATTCATCAAAGAATAGCTTGATTTCCTTGAAAACCCTGAAAACTCTGCCAATTTCAATAGCAGCTGGAGGAGGCCAAAGATATTTTATTGTAATTTATTATTTTACTGGTATAACTCTACCTTGTTCCATTTTTGAATATTACTCCATATTGAGAAGTCTCAATAACTACACATTTCACAAAGTTCTCCCTGAAAAACTGATGATTTACAGCTCAAAATATGAAGCAATTATTTTGGTGTTTCCCTGGATCACCATTTAACAGACCTGGATATTCACAGCAGAATCCTGCTGTACTGACAGATTTGGAACCTGTTAGAAAACGATATTCACAAAGTAATTACCAGAGTTTCACTGTCAAAAATCAAAGGATGTGCTGAACAGTGTTGCACAGGAGGCTGACTTGGTTTTGTACTATTCCATGTTTTCATTAATGACCTGAGTGATAGACTAGAGGTTTTGTTTATTAAATTTGCAGAATTTGACATGAAAGCGGAGAGAACTGCAAGTTGCAAAGAGGAGTGAAATTCAAAACCAGCTTGACAAATTAGAGAAACAACAGCATGCAGCTCAACGAGTGAAAAAGTCTATACTTTGGCAGGCATTACCGGCTGTACAAAGACTGGCCGGAAAACAGATATTCTTCCGAAAAACGTCTACAAAATGTAGCTTAAATTAACATTATGGTTTTGTAACAAAAGGTGAGGAGGCCCCAGGGAGGTTATAAGCAGCAGTATAACTTGCAAAGCACAAAGGGATCTTCCCCATAGTCAGCAATAGCAAAGGGTCTTGATGGAATATTGTGTGAAGTTCATATCCTCAAAAAAGATATGGACGTGTTGGAGGAAGTTGAGATCAGGACAATGAGAATAGTTAGAGAAAGAAGAAACATTCCTTACAGGGAAAGAGTAAAAACACTGGGATTTCACAGCCTAGAGAAGACCGGAGGAAGTCAGTATATTCAAATACATAAACAACTGCTGCAGAAAAGCAAAGCAGGTTGTTCACTGCATGAAAGAGCAAGAATAAACAGATGTTAACTTAGAGCAAAAGGGGTTCAGCTTAGGTGTTTCCAGAAAGAGCAAGATAACAATAAGCAAAGACTAAAATCTCATCAGTAGCAATCAGTAAGACAAAAAAATCTTATGGACATTGGGGAATGCAAAAGTCTTAGATTGTGTTTTGAAAGGTCTCTTATTAAGCTTGTCTCATGCCTAATCGCATACTCATCTTAGCCATACTCTTCCACATTTGGTGTGCATATTAAGTCCAAGCCCAAATGCAAGGAACAGATGGTTTCATTGCTATTTTCAAGCATCATTTTTGGGAAAAACGGTGGTCAGAGATTTAAGAGATTTTAAAAACCTCCATTCAGCCTATGATGAGAGCTTACTTTCAATGCAGAGAGAGATGCTCCCTGAAAACCCATCCTTTCAAGAGAGCATATGCTACTTTATCAGAACTGACAGTCCTTGGCTGGGTATTACGCAGCCTCAGCATTACTGTTGTGATGAAGTACCAAGGAGCAAGACCTGTAAAGAAACCTTTTTCAGCAAGCTTTAGCTCATAAGAAATACAACGAGATTTTCCAAATTCTAACTCACATGGCCTGGATCCCATTTCAGCCAGGCTTGTACAAATGGCCAGGGCAGGATGAGGCAGGAAAGGGGATGCCCTCGGCTATGCGGAGAGCCCAAGCAGCAGCGCTTTGCACAGCAGGATTGAAGCAGCTCCCTTTAACAGTCCTCTCATCTCAAAAAGTGCAGAAAAGAGAACAGGGCACATTGTGCAGAAGGGATAGAGCTCAAACACGATTGCCACGGCAGCAGCCAGTCTGCTTCCCCCTTCACACCCTGCGGGTGCTAATCCTCTCTTGAGTTTACCTAGCACTGATAACTGCAGCCCAGGTGGATGTTTCCCACAGGCAATCTGGGAGAATGAAGAGACAGTTTTATACTTTTAAGCCTTCAAGTGAAAATTCACTACAGTCTCTCAATATTATGAGTTTTCCTCTCATTTTTTTTTATACACAATTCATTCCCATTGCTTTCATAGAAGAAATATAAATAAGAACCATTTTCTATCTAAAGGTATGCTCATCACTAAAATCCTTGAATTTATGATCTGCTGCCTCACCTGCATCATGTTAAAGAGCAGCAAGATTACATGAAACAATCTTACCATTATGTTTTGTTTTAATTACCTGCTAGTTTTTTTTTTCTCCTCACATAGCTACCAAAATAGGCCTCAAAATAGAAATTTAAACTGCAGAATGTTTAGGTATGACAGCAAGGCTTCTCTTTCTGAAAGTACATCCGAATAGCTGGTATGAATACTGTCATACAGGGGCACACAAGGAAATTGTTCCATGTATATGTGTGTGTATATGCATGTGTGTGCAGAGAGGCACCATACAATGAACAGTGAAACTGTTCATTTTTTTCTTACAGATTGCAATGATTAAGACATTAACTGTACCAGTTATTTCATGTTAAAAGTATCTCTGATCAAAATGCTACTATGAATGGCTGGAGAAATCTTTTATGGAAAGCCTCACATTACAATTGGTGTTACAAAGGCTGGAGGCAGAAATCTCAATAAAAATGCAGGCGTTCCCAGGGTGAACTAGTTCCCAGCTTACTCAAACAACCGTTTGCATGATGAATGGCCAAAGTGCTTAGCATAAATTCACTCCGTTTTCATTTTTCACTTCATACTTAAACCATTATTAAATCAGGTTTACACCCTCTTCCCCTGTCGGTTTGTTTTCCTTCAAAATGTTAAAGTTCACAGAACCAAGCTACATCAACAAATACAAAGTGAAATCTTTTTTTGAAAAAAAAGAAAGATTGTTATGTAATAAGAAACTTCTATATCTTGATAAATATTCTAGCTGGAATGAATTGAATGGGAGCAATCTGAATTAACTAAGTAGATGCAGATTGCCTTTGAAATAGCTACTACAGAAAGATCTATACTAGATACGCCAAATACAAGAGTAAAACTCCCATTGATTTTGGTGCCCTGCCACCAAACTAACATGAAGTAAATGTCCTGAATTTATTAAGCAATCCTTTCTGGTTTCAAAAGAGAACCTGATAACCAGATAACAGAACCTGATTCATTGCCTATTTTCTTGTTATATCCTGATAAAACTTCAGTGTTATACTACCTAACACACCGTAACAGAATAGCGAAGGCAATTGACAGAAGTATTTCGGTTTGTAACTAAAATAATAATGTTCTGTGCTTTTAGTTACGGTAATTAAAATTACCCACAGTGATAAGAACTGCTGAGGATTACCATATTTGTTTATTAACACAATAGTCCAATTAGTTCTGTGATGATTACCAGACTATTAAATAGTAACATCTAATTACTTTGCAGAAAAGCATGCATATTTCAATTCACAGGCTTACAATCTCATCATGCAACATAATGTCTTGTAAAGTAAAGATATATATCATGCAAGAATTTGGCTGCTAAAATTCTTAAAAGTTGATCATGACTGCATTAATTATGCATAATATAGATCACATTGGTTAATACATACTAAGTGATGAGGATGAAGTGCAGTAGAGTTCAGCACCTATTCTGTGCATCTTTATGTCACTATTTTTGAGTGTCTGTGAATCCTATATTAATTAGTAGAAAAAATAATCAAGAAATTGTTCTTCAAGTTCTATTAGATCTTAGAAGATTTATGTTCTAGTGAGCATCTATCCGCTGACATATTTTGGTATATTGTAGCCTGGGCTTTGGAGATTTTTCCTCATTAAAGCTGTTGTGCAAAGATGCAGCTTACGGTCAGTTTGACCCCAGATCCTGCCTGTGGGTTGACAAAGCAAAGACCAGAATTGACATTCGAAACTCCAGACAAGGTTATATTTTTCAGGATCTTTTGTTATTTTACCCGTGTGAAGGTTATTTAAAAGAAAGACTGACAAGAATTTTTGACTGGTTACCATTTCCTACTTTCTAATTCTCATTCATGTAAACCCTCTTTGGTAGCAAACATTTGGTTGTTCCCACATATGTTGTTCCAGACACTGTCAGTAATATATGGTATATGAAATGAGAGCAATGATTCACAAGATGAACCTCAAGCCTGTGAGCCACTGCTAAGCAGTAAACACAGACTGTGGACAGTAAAGAAAAAAATCTGTGAGCTTTCACCACCACCATCGTCAAAAGTTCTCCGAAGGGATCTCAGTGCCCCAGCATGTTACTGGGCTGAATAGTGCTGGATGCAACCTGCAATTTAACTAGACTTTGGAGTTGTTAATTCATGTGAAGCAATTAATATCTGTCAGGCTACATGACTCATCTTAGGTGACCTGTTATAGTGCCCTCAGCAAAATATTTGAAGGCATGGATGTTGTACGGAGGTAGCCCAAGGCAGAATTTTGGCCTGTGCCCATCTTTCCCTCAGCTAGAGAGCAGTAAAGAGGTTTCATGCTCTATATGTAATTGCTCTGGGTTTGTCTAGAGCCTTATCTAGTAAATCTGCTCAACGAGCATCTCATGCTTCTCAATGAGAAAGTGAGACCATGCAAACAGGGCTGGATTCTCCCCAGCTCTCCGGTTCTGCTCCGTATGCACAATACCGAATGCAGGCTTGGCTAGCAAGTATCTGCAGACACTCCCAGACAAATTCAATAGTGCTGCCAAGTGATGTATTTTCAATTTTGGCATATCAGTCACATCATATTTGAGTATAAATATCAAAAGACTATTTTTGGTTGTAATATAAAATATTTTTCCCCTTCAATTACCATATGATTTTTTTAGTGCTGATAATACATAGTATCAATAGTTCCTCTCAGATATAATAATAGAAAGACTGATTTTCTCTCCTTCTCCCTTTCTTTATATCAGGAAAACCTTACACATTTCAACTTTAAGAACACACAGCTCAAAAATGTTGTTTTATGACCACGCTCTGCAAACACTTTCTGATATTAAGCTAGTCTGAGCTTGTTTCATACAATAATCAATTACATTAAACAATCCACTGCAAAATCCTTGCCAATAAAACATAAAGCCATTTTCAGTTTCTGATATGCAGTGTCTTCAGTTATACACAACAAATAGAACTTTCACATAAGGCATAACCATTTCTGCCTTTACCTGTGAAAAAGTGTCTTGTGTCCTTGTGTTGTCCATGTCTGAAAATTCCACGTGTTTCATCAGGATCCCAGAGCTACAAACTATAGTTTATTCATGAATTGCACCTGCTTTTCCACAGCAGGGTTCTCTCCCCGCTTCTCTCATGAAATCTTGCAGCCAATGGGTTTCATCAAATCTTATTTCCTTTTATAGTGAGAACTGAAAGAAACAATAACGATGCTTGGCTTCCTCATGGCAACTCTGTGAAAAGAGAAAGAAATAGAAGTTCCTTGTTTGCTTTTTCTTGAACTGATATTTATCATTTAGGTACTTCCTGAAATCAATGACTCATGAATGCTAACACTATGATGTATTAATACACATTGATTCTAGTTGAACTCCCAACATGTTAGCAAAACAAATTTCATACTAAACAAACCCTGCCTGAGGAACTGTAAATATAACGCTCATTTTTCACAGCAATATTTTTATGTCCAGCAGCAATCTTACATGCCCTTGCATTTCAGTGTGGGCATATTCAATCAAGGCACAAATGAATCTGCATGTTAATGTCGTACAAGGTTTCTGTAAATCTCAACAGCATTTTAAACCTGCCTTTGCTATCCAAATTGGAAAAGAGAGTGACGATAAGAGGGAACCAATGGTAGGGCATTCCCCAAACCCAGCCCCAGTTCTAACAATTAACAGCTATGACAAAGCTTGGTTCCCCATCTATATATTGGGAGTTCCTTTGAAAATATGCTAGATTAACAAGGGCCAATAACATAGCAGGACATAATCAAGTCCTGACATTCTGAAGAAATAATTAGCAAAATGTTGTGGGATTTTTGGTAAATACTTTGGAGTTTGAATAGCCTATGTCTAGGGTGATAGGACAGAATTTGTCTACTAAGCTGGCAATCATGGAAAGCATGTTTCTCTAGATGCTATCTTAAGCCATTTAGATACATATTTTATTTTTTAAAATAACTAAACACTAATTCATCCAGGATTAAGTTTCCAGTACTGGCCTCTCTCCCTTTAGAGTCCTCAGCCCTGGAGGAACTATGATTTTCTTTCTAAGCAAGAGAATCCTATGGACCTTTTTCTATAATGCGATTATAGCACTGCAGAACATTTTAGAATGGAAAAAGACAGGTTTCTTTTATAAAGGTTTTGCAGAGATATTAGGTTTTTCCCCTCTGCTGTCTGCAGAACAGCACTTTTTTCAAGATCACAAAGTATGTGAGAAAGCAGTTAATCAGAATGGAGCTCAATTGCTACTTTCAGAGCAAACATTTTCAGTTAATCTGAAGTCATTAATTACATCCTCCTTTAATAAAGGCTCTGGTATAATTTTCTTCTTTTTTCCCCTCTAAGTTAATCAATGCAAACATATGCCAGGATCACGTGTTGCAGAAAATGCTCTACTTAAATTCCTCTCCAGTGAAGAGGAAACAAGGCAGAAAAGGGTTTGAATCAACATGCAAGAGCAAGATCACTTTTTAAATGTCTTGTGCAACTGCCACGCAAGGTGAATGAGTTGTAGCAGCATCCTATATTTTCCTTCAGAGCAGCATAAACATCTCTGAATTTCAGAGATTTTAGCCCAAGTTAGATACCACTTCTTTTTCACTTTTGCAGCCAAAATTCACCTTCAGAAGACTGAACTTACCCCTGGACATTGTGATGACCCTTCTTTGGAGGTGGAATTCATTCAGAACAGCACTTCAGCCCTAAGCTTAGCCACACTTGTCCCCACTGAAATACCTGTTTAGAGCCATCGCTGCTGTTCCGTACGCAGGGAACGAAGTCGGCTGATGTGGGATGGACATGGGCATTCCTTTTCCCGAGCTGCTCCCAGGGCTGAGGCTGCAACTCCTGCCAACCCAGGCTTGTCTTGGGAAAGTACCTCACTCCTGCTGCTCTGCTCTGTAAACAGTAGCAACGAAACAGCTAGCTGCTTTTACGGAAGAAAATAAAGAACCATTGTGTTACTGTAGGGGCAAAAGAGAAACATATGGGAAAAACATGTTTTACATTCAGAATTGCCAGGTAACCAGTTATATCAGGCACGGGGAAAAAGCAGGGGCAAAAATAGTTTGGCAGCCACTTTCCCCTCTCCCTTGGTAGTAAAACTTGGTGTTTGGTGAGGAACCTGCTTGTCAGCTCCCCGTTTTGCCTTATTGCACTTTACATTTTCACCTAGAGGCCTTGCAGCGCTGGGCATGACTTCACCTTCCAGATATTCAGCAATTTTCCTTCCTGCTTTTAAAATGTGAAATACCAGTTTCCCAAAAAGATATTGTGAAAAACACTGTGTGAATATTTTCTGGTTTGTGGAAGCTCAGTAGAAATCCTGTGCATTTATATCAACCTGAGGCATTTCTACAGTAGGCAAAAGTCGAGAGGCTTGTGTGTCCATTTTTTGTGTCATTAAGGAAGTTTCTTAAAAAAACAAATCTAAGAAAAGGATATCTTGAAATAAGTCAATTAAGGTTGAAAGAAAGTACAGTTCACTTCTCTAACGGAAAGGGGAAAAAAAGAAAGAGAAGGAGCAGAATGGGCGAACATCTACTGCACAAGAAGGATATTGAAATTATAAATGTCTCTTCTTAGAGGAGGCTAATGGGTTAGCAACTAGCTGAGATACAGGAGAGGTATCTGACATTAAGGGTTAGCAGGAAGTGTCACCACAAAGTGCCAGCAGGGATTGCTCAGCAGCCAAAGGAGAGGTTTGGTCTCGAGCTGCAACACGCGAAAGAAAAATGTCACGGGGGGCACAGCGAGGGACCTGGCAGGGTGAGAACCGCTCACAACCTGCAGGAAAAGTAACCTGCAGGATCCTGGGTCGGGCTGCACGTCTGTAACCTGGGGGCATCGCAGCAGTACAAATAGAAAGTGGTACCTGGCATCCAGATCCAAGAGAGAAGCAGGAACTTACAGGAAACCAAGGAAGGGCAAAGGAGATCGATTGTTCCTCCTCTGGTCTTCTGCCTGCATAGATATGGATGAACGAAAACAAACTGAAACTTCTACTTACCTCCCTGCTCCTTGAATTTGTTGAACAAATCTGGCCCAGTGAAGAAACCAAGAGCTATGCAGAACGTTACCCTTTGTAGCCTTAACAGTTCAAGAGGAAACACTATTAGATCACTTGCTCTGCTTTTCAACATGAGGAAATCATATTTAGAAGCAAAGCAGATGATGCTTTGGGTTGAAATTGATATTGTCTCCTTCATTTCATATGATGGGAAGAGTATTCATGCCAAAGTCCTGAAAAAAAAATGGAAAACTTTCCCTTTATGCTTTTCCCCAGAGAAAAATCTAGTGCAGAAATGGATGGTATTGCAAGTTTCAGGTATTTTTTTGACCTGATTTTGATCTTGGTTTTAGGCAACAAAAATATTTATGCACAGCAGGTTGTGCTACACTGAACTTGAGGATCCCCTAGCATTAAATGCAAAAAAAAAGGAAAGAGGGGGTGGGTAGGAGGGAAATGGGAGATTAACCATCTAAAATGCAAGTTTCTGGCTGAGCAACTGAGTCCATGAAACTAAATTCAGGTCAAGAGTGACATCTAGTGACTTAGATGCTCAGTACACAATCTATCGACAAACTGCCAGTATTTTCAGAATTTTATCTAATAAATCCTTCCATAAGTATTCCACATAGTTATTCTATGCCTGTGTCAATTGTCTTAAGCTGTAAGCAGAAACTACATATTTAAATATAAAAAATAAACAGCTTATATCCAAATAATCCAGCTGAAAATAGACTGGGCCACATCCAGAGTGCAAAGTGTAGCCTTTCCCACTGCATGATACAAATCTGTCAGGATCAAGACAAAAGACTTTAGATCTGTGAAGGCCAGCTTATATCAATTTCTTATTATTGTTATTAATTTCGTAGCTCTAGTTTTGCAATAAAGCCCAAGAAAGAGGGAGGGAGAGGGAATAGAAGATCATCACCCTGTTCAGCCAGGGCCACTGCAGGAAGGGGAGGTGATGGACAGCCCCTCTCCCAAACGGGTGCTCTGACCCCAGCAGGGATGCAGCCTGTGCACGGACACCTCATATCACAGCCCAGCAGGAAAGAGAAAAATTTTGTAAAATTTGTAAAATTGTGTCAGTTACATGAAAAGCAGCGCTTGCCCTCAAAAGCTCTTCTGAAGTTTGCTTGACACTGATGCCCTTTTGCCAGCACTACTCATATGTGCTTGCCCCGCTGCCTGCACTGCTGTAATCATGAAAGCTTTGCAAAGGCCCTCTAACAATTCACTTAACTCATTTTAACTCATTTTTCAACTGCCTCCAATATATTTGGTGTAAGATCCTAGATCACTGAATGTCACCGGTCATCTGGTCTTTTTAATACTGACACTGCGTTCTGTGACACAGCCAGATGCCTAAGGCTGACTTACTGCAAAACAGCATTAAAAGCACACGTTATTCCAAGTTAAAAAATAAAATAGTGATATCTCTATATGCTTGTTCATCTGTGACACAAGGTGGCACCAGACACTGCCTTAATTTCAAGCAATCAAAAAAGTGGACCAAAAAAAGTGGGTGTTCAAAACCCAAGAACCCAAAGCCACAAGTCATGGAAACTACCGGGGCGCAACAGACACAAATGGGAAATACTGAAGGTTTTAAAATTGCAAAAAAAAATGACTGTGAGATCCAAGAGACAGACAGGACAACCCCAGACACACACTCTTAAAAGCTTCAAGGGTCAATAGACCAGTTTTCTGAAAGCCATGAAATACCCTCCTCCATGAACTGGACATGCAGGGATGCAGGATGTTCTGTACTTCACCATGAGCTACACGACACAAGAGCTACTTGCCAAAGGATGTGTCTTCTGCTACCTGCTCTAGTCCTTAGACCACTGAAGGAGGCTGCTTTGGTTTTGAGAAAAGTGAACATTGGTGACGTGGCAGCTGTCTCCTGTAATTCTAAGCACTGTAATTCTAAGTTCGAGCAAGGCAGGTACTCATGAAAACTTTGGTAAGCACAGCTGTAAACTCAGTTTTTCTGTAGAGTGAGCCATTGCACACATCATTGAATGCTGTAAAGGTAAGCCAGATTTTGGCTCACAAATGTGATGGGCAAAATTCATGTTTAAATGAGGAATTTCATTTAAATAAAACCCGCCTTTTGGCACTGTCTCTAAAACAGTGTCTCCAGGAAAACAAACCCACAGCAACAAAGCTGGGTAGATGCCATAAAAACTGAAAGGAGCTAAATCTAGGATCCTGCCCTGCCAATTTTCTTTCCAGGAAGCGTTCATCATTATCCTGTATTTTACCACGTAGGGAGCATCAGCTGCACTCTCTTCTGTATTTTTAGCCATAGTTATTCAGAAACCTTAGCCACCAATGTTTACTGGTGGCTAAAGGCAAACAGCCTTTCAAAATTCCAACCTCAGTGCCACCAAATTATTCATCATTGTCTGGGGAATGGACAGACCATGGGGAAGTTTGTAGAATTTGATCACCTTCAGTCATTGTTTCTTGATTAACACGAAAAATAAAGGAATCCCTTTCAAGAAAAATACCTGCCCAGTTTCACACGATCAGCATAATGTGGAGGAGAAAATACTTCTCAGGCTCAGACTTCTCTCCTGCCTGGATCTGTGGACTTCTCTGCTTTTCAGGAACACTTCTGTGAGAAGGAAAGAACTACATCAAAAAATAGAAAACAAAAAGCAAGGGTTTCAGTCTCAGTCCCATAATCTCATATCTCCATTGTAAAATGGAAAAGGCAATATGCTATTCCTATTCCCACTATGACAATTAGCCAGAAAATAATAATAATATTAATTCACTAATAATTCACTAGTCATTGGTAGGCATGAATAGTAGTAGGTATGAATATAGTATATTCTTCAGGTAACTACAAATGATGAACATCCCAAAATCAGGTTTCAATGGCTAGGGTGAGGTCACCTGCATCCTCTGAAGATGTGGTCCAGACGAGCAAGGTTATAGAACAGTTTCAGAAACTGCAAGCAGAGTCAACAAAAGTGACCTTGGTGAATTCAGCTGAAATCTAATTATTTCTGCATCACAAGTTAAATAAAACAAGTGATGGATGTAACCTTCCCATGACAACGCTTTCTGTTCTCAGAACAATAGTCAGTACAAACAAACTTAAATGCCAGCTTGCTTTCTTGTATTAAATATGAAAAGGTGTTATTCAGAAACACCCAACCACACATTATTATTACATACAAAGAAGATTGTTTAAATAACCTTGTATGCTTGAGCTGAAAGAACTTAACATGAAATGGTGTGAATTTAAACAGTTACCTCTTCTCTTTTCAATAACAAGGGGATACAAGAACTGGTGAATTTGCTTTCTATAAGTATTTTGCTTTCCAAATCAATTTTTTTTTCATTTTTTTTCCTGACAGAAAATATTCCCTATTTGCACCCTGCAATTTGACACTAGTAACAAGATTTGGCTTATATAGAAAACTTCAGAATCCAGAAAAAGGATTCTGAAACACTCTAATCATGAAGAATGATTAAGTCCTACCTTAATATTAAATGGCAACATCTCCAAAGAAAAAAGTACAATTGTTCATGCATCATGCTTAAAGTTTTTATGTTTAATAAGAAGATAGAGGGCTTTGATATTCCTAGTTATGGCTAAATTATAAATAAAATCTAAGTAAAACAGTTTTTAAAGCTTGACCACACAGAGTCACCCACGGTGCCAGGGAATGAGGCCAGCCAGCACCAATAGGTTATTAGGCTTTCAGATGCCAAATGCACCTACTACTCAGCACAAGCACCACAAGACAGTGAGGCTGATGAAGACAAGGACTGCAACGTTTTCCAGAGAGGAGATGATATTCCAGGGATTCTTGGCAGTGATGAAGCTGAAAAGCAAAATGCAGCTGGCTCAATCATATCCGCTTGTCTTCCACTCTGTATAAATGAGAGGCCAAAACTGATACTCACTATTATTAGTCTAAAACACTTCAAAGCCACTGAACATGAGAAAGCACCAGCAGGTGCTGGTAAGTGTTTTGCAATCAGATTTGCTTTGTCTCCTTTTACATTTAGATGAGAAGGAAAATTGCATGTAATGTCCAAAAGTTGAGTCGGTTTAAATTAACCTGTTAACTGGCTGAAATTACAGTAATACTTATATGGAAACCCCCTAATCACAATCACTGACATGTTCCTTTTTCTCGCTAATCACAAAGGTTGGAAGATCATCTGTTCATTTGCAGTATTAGTGCTTTTTCCTCCAGCCAAGCCTGAATGTCAAGTCAGCATGTCAAATCTTACAAGACACAAACTGCTAGGGCCCTGCTGCAATGCAGGTTCACTTGGTTTTATCAGGCGAAGATCTGGTCTTGAGATTTCGAAGTATTTTACAGTAATCTGGTATGCAGCTTCCTCCGACTACAACAGAGACCAGATTCACTCTTGCCCCAGACTACAACACAATTTTATTGCCTACAGGCATGTTTGTGATCGTCTTGGAAGAGCACAACTGAAAAGCTTCCCAGTATTGCATTTGGTATCTAATATTTTAAGAGACTCCACACTCATAAAAAGAAAACACAGCATTTTAGTAAACAAGGCATAATCATCTAGGTGTATATAGTCATGGATTCATGTAAGGCTCCTGATTCTGTGGGAGTTTGACTAATAATCCCAAAACAGAAGACACCCAATCCCCGCCGCCCCCAGCCAAATCACATTCTTACTTGCATATAGTAACAAGTGACATCTTCATGAAGTCAGTAAAAAAAATTCTAAACAGTGTTTTTCTTGTGTTTTCAGTGTTTTGAACTCCTGATGCATTTCAAAAGATTTTTATTGCCCAGCTAACTATAAATGTGAAGACCTTTTAACAGGCTGAAAAAAACTGCTGGATTCAGAATCAGAGTATAGGAGGTTAAGTCCTAATAGCAAAACCCAAGGGAAAAGAAACATAAAAATCACACCTTGCCTCTATAAAATTATCTCTGTATGAATATTTATCATGAGAATTATAGCAACAGAGAGGAAGGAAAGCAATTTGAGGGATCAAAATTGGAGGGATTTCTGACCACCCATCCACACATAACTAACATCATTGTCTAAACTGAATCAAAGTCAGCCCAGTTTGGCCAAATACATCAAAGCTTTTACATAGCCCTTATGGTCTTTTACAAAATGAGAAGATACAGAGATCCTGTGCAGGGGAGGACAGTGATTCATTTCCATCTATAAGGAACAGCTCAGCTGAGGGTTTGGGGGCTGAAAGTTGGAGGAAGAAAATCTGGGGTGGTGGTGATACAGTTATCAGTGATGCAGGTAGAGCAGGGAACTGAACACGATGATGCAAGATGTGCTTTCCCTTCCCTTTTCCCTAACTATTCTCCTCTGACCTATGGTCCCACCTGCTGCCTGACTTAAAGATGGAATCGAAAAAGCTGCGCAGAGTGGATGACAGTTGCATAGCAACTAAAAGGACAGAAACCAAGGATTTTGTCACCCAGCACACCAGGAGATTAAAATGCAAGGTTGATGATCTCAACACTGGGTTTGTTGTTTGAGTCCAGGGAAGAAATGAGAACACAGCAGAAAGGAGGATGCTCCCTTGGTGTCAGATAAGAGTGCTCTCTTTCTCTAAACTCCTGGCAAATAAACTAGAAAATGAATCATGGACTGCAGAACCTAGGAGAGGAAATGAGAAGACTATTTTACTCATTGAGTTAAAATAAGAAATACTTTCTGCATAGAAAGAGTGGCAATAAAATGTTCAGATGCAGCCTGTGAGCTTCCTGGCTAATCAAGACCCAGTAAAACCCAGGAACAAGTTAGAAGCAGCAAAAAACTTGACTGGTCCCACTCAACTTGCATTACTTCCACTACAGGCTCTGTAAGGCAGATGTCCTGCAAACAACAGTCATCAAGACATTCTAGGGAACAGTGTAAAGTTTTCCTTTACACCTCCTTTGAGGTCTTCACTGGGGATAGCTACAACAAATCAAAATTTGGGGAATACACATGGGTAGGTGTCTCGCATACCTAACTTTCCAATCTTATCACAGGGTTTTGGTGGAGGAAGGAACTGGAGCAAATATTGTTTCATTTTCTGTCCCAGTTTACAGCAGTTGCCACAGATCTGCTCGTCCACACAACACAAGACAATTTTACTAGCTGGAAAGCTGATGATATCAATGTCTACCACTGTTTTTAGCACATTTTAATAAGTTGCCACTCCTGAAATATAATAAAGTGCCAGGATGCAAATCCAGCACAGCAGTATGGATGTTAGAGCAGCTTTTCTATTTTGCACCGCAATGGACATGGTCAGCTTATGTATCTCTGGAAAAGAATCGGGAACTGACAGCTGAGAGGCAGCAATTTATTAGAATATATTACTGTAAAATATATGCTAAAAATCCAGATCATGTAGGCTTTCCAACGCTGAGCAGAGCAGCCTCTAATACCTTTAGAAAATACAGCCTAAGGTGTCACAGTTGTTCATGCAAACACAACTTCTTCCCATTTTTGCACAGATCTTAGACTCAGATTGAGCTTATAGTCAAAAGCATGGAGCTCTAGCTCACTATTTTTAGCACTTAATGGCAAAGCTAATAGTGCCATTAATCCACTTTGGTATATAACATTCAATTTCCACTTCAAGTTGCAGCTCAGTGCAAATGGTAGGTTGATTTTTGCTATCGGGCACATTTAGAAGTTCATGATGCACCACATTTAATGACTTCTTATTTTCATTTTCAGCTCAAAGGTGGGTAAATCTGCAGCAGTCTTTTGAAACAATGACTGAAATAAATCACATTTAGTCAATCTGGATGCTTCCTGTAAATATTATATCTTATATCAAAAGTGCAGTCCCTCCATCTAACTGGCATAACTGGATTTAAACAAGTTCAGTTTCTTCAAGAAGCTTTTTTGACTTTAGACAAACATGCCCAAGTCTTTTACCTTTTTTTTTTAAAAAAAAAAAATATTCTACTTTCTACTATTCTTCTACTGCATGTAAACAAGTTCCCTTTAATCATAAGTTACAAAAAGACAGGTGTTCCTAGAAGAAAGAAGGCACTGTCTTTCTTATCCAAAAATGCATGCAAAGAACTTGCTGGTTTTCCTTTGAAAAAAGACTCAATTCAACTGTAAGCCCTGTTTTCTCCTTTCCTCAGCTCAGAGCTATTTATGGATCAAAACATTATATTAAAAATAATATATTATGTAATATGATTTCCCGGTGCTTTATACCAGTTATGATTTAATTCTGCCTTTGAACTGAAGAGATGCTTTTTCTTTTTCCCCGCTACACTAGGGAGAGCAGCACAGTACATTATGTGACCATCCAAATGGAGAAGCCAGGGCTGTGATTTAGATGGTAGATACAGTCCCGTGCATCATTTCAGATGTGTGTGCCTAAACCCTTGGTGTCCTACAGCAGCAGGTGAGCCAGAGACGAGCCCAAGAGGCTCCACAGCACCTCTCGAAGGTGATTAATGGCAGTCAGAGCATCTTTACATTATCATCTTCAGTGGGTTCCATCTGCTCGACAGAGCTGGCCAACTAATAACTGCAGTTCACTGCACAAGATAAGCATAACCACTACAGGCATAAAATGCATATTAAAGGGGGTACTGCCTTTTTCTTGTCATGAGATAAGATGTGATCTTTGATTAGATCATTTACAAAAATCCCATGGGAAGGGAGAGAAAATTTATTGTTTTAAGTTTTTTATTTGTTTGTTTTTGTTTTGCTTTTTTAAATACAGCAATGAGAATTTAGAGAGAGACTTTGAAAAGGCAAATTCTGTAAATAATTTGCTAGATAAGTCCCCACTTAATTTTGCAGATTACAATTCCTGCACTTGGATGTTGTCCTTGTATAATTATCCTCCAAAGTTGAATTTGAGATTTGTCGCCTCTTCATTTACAATTCATTGCAATAATTCCACTAGTTCCAAATGAAATTGGTCATCTAACTGCAAAAGATTTGCAACTTTCTGGACTAACAATCCTGTAACAGAAACCTCCTATTAGATTTCAAAATCAAAGCAACACAATGTTGTGTATACTATCCGGGAAAACACCAGCCGAAGTATACAGACATGAGCAAGTACTTTCAAAAAGTTGTACTAAGAAAATTCACTACAAGAATATAATGCAAATGAATAATGCACAAGGAAAAACTATCTTAGGCTTGCCTGCCAATTGAAATTGATAATTGAATCAAATTGATAATTGAAAACTCCCCTGGTCCTACATAAGCTTTAAATTAGTACATGTCCATGTAAGATCAGTTGTACTGGGGCATTATGAGAAAAAGCCAATGATGGGGGAAAGCAGAGGTTATTTTTTAGAGAGTAAACAAAGGCAAGAACACTTGGAAGTTTGTTCCATTTTCTCTGCTGGCACAACATGCTTCCACAGTCAGGAAAAGCAAAGATTAACTTGCAAGGGAGGCTGAGCCCTGGGTGGACTGTTTGAAACCCTCCAGCTGGGCAGGAAAGTCCAGACATGGGTGTGGAAACTCTCCCCTCCTTCCCTCTGCTTCACTCACGAGCATGGAATTTGGGAACCAAAGCAAACAAACCACAACCCATTGCAGGTAAAGAATTAAGTGTTTGCATCTGATGAAAGCACAGCATCCAGTTAATGACACCTCATAGAGCATCTCAGCAAGTATCACGGGGTGCATTTCTTACGCACCTGCACTACAGCTCACCCTGGTTTTGCTGCCTTAGACAACAAGGTCCAAAGTCCGAGCAGCTTCGTGGCAGCCCCAAAGTCGCTGTTGTCGGGGCTCAGCCCGTTGAGCCGGACAAGAGGACTCGGCTCCCGCTCCAGACCGGGACGGCACACGGGCACGGCCAGCAGAGCTGCCTCCCTAGCTCAGGCATCAAGTCAGACCGGATGAAAATGTCACCTTTTGGACAACTTGTGAAGGAAACCGAGGATATTCGTCATCTGCAGAGGGCGCCAGACGGTTTGAGATGCGCTGGGGAGCGGCGGGGCCGTCACTCCGCAAGGTGCCGGCTCCCAATGGCCACCGCACCGCGCGCAGCGCCGAGGAGGAGGCGTTTGGCTTTCAGGAACGTATAAAGCCCTTGGCTCCTTTCTCCTTTCTTGCCATGGAAATAGCAGGGGAGACTTCACCGAGCTGCAACACCGCCACACACGTGCAACAAACCTGCACTGGCCCCAGCTCACAGTGACTGATGAGAAAACTATTTGCTTTTAATCAACGGGAGGACCAGAACCAGTAATGTGCTGCTGGGGGGTTTTTTCCCTTCAGAGGAAACTGTTTGAGCCTACAAAATTTGCAGTTCACTTTGTTACGAGGGAGAAGAGCAGCCTGTGACTGACACAAAACCCTCTGTAAATGAAGATTTTACATGTTTCTACTAAAAGCAACTAAAGCAAAGTCCTGCCTCGTTCCATTCCCTGTGCACAGCAACAGCTTGGAAGGACTTTTATTTTCCCTTTTTTCTTTCTTTTTTTTTTTTTTTTTTTTTTTTTTTTTTAAATCCTGTGCTCTACAGGATCCATAACTGTTTGTGAGTTCGAGTCCCTTGCTGGCAATGAATACCACCCATGTTGCACTTTCATTTCAGCCTGTGTTGCTTAATGTCACTGAAGACTACAATGACTCGATTCTCAACAACAGAAGCAGTGATGGATTTTGCGAGCAGGTCTTCATAAAAGCAGAGGTCTTCTTGACTTTAGGGATCATCAGCCTGCTGGAAAATATCCTTGTCATTCTTGCAGTGCTGAAGAACGGAAACCTGCACTCTCCCATGTACTTCTTCTTGTGTAGCTTGGCTGTGGCAGATATGCTAGTGAGCATGTCAAATGCTTTGGAGACCATCATGATTGCCATTCTGAGCAACGGCTATTTGATCATTGATGACCACTTTATTCAGCATATGGACAATGTTTTTGACTCAATGATTTGTATTTCTTTGGTAGCTTCAATTTGCAACCTCTTGGTTATAGCCATTGACAGGTACATAACTATTTTCTATGCTCTCCGTTACCACAGTATCATGACCGTGAAGAAAGCTCTAACCCTCATTGTGGTCATTTGGATTGCTTGTATCATCTGCGGCATCATATTCATTGCCTACTCAGAAAGCAAAACGGTCATTGTCTGTCTCATCACCATGTTCTTCACCATGCTCTTCCTCATGGCCTCCCTTTACGTTCACATGTTCTTGTTTGCACGCCTGCACGTTAAGCGGATCGCAGCCCTGCCGGTGGACGGGGTGCCCTATCAGCGCACCTGCATGAAGGGAGCTGTGACCATCACTATATTACTTGGTGTCTTCATTGTTTGCTGGGCACCTTTCTTCCTTCACCTCATTCTCATCATTTCATGCCCCATGAACCCCTACTGTGTCTGCTACACTTCCCATTTCAACACCTATCTGGTCTTGATAATGTGCAACTCCGTAATTGATCCACTCATTTATGCTTTCCGGAGTCTGGAGATGAGAAAGACTTTCAAAGAAATAGTGTGCTGCTGCTACGCCACGAGCGTGGGGCAGTGCATGTTGTAAACAGCTGGCTTTTGTGTTGAAAACAGAAAGGCAATGCGTACAGTGACAGCATGTGAATATATATATATATATATATTCACATATCTAATACCTAGCAAACTCCACTTTAAAAGCAGTGCTTGAAAGAAGGGCACAGGAAAAAATAATCTTTTACATAATGCCTTGATTTATATTTTTCAAAAGGAAAAACAGGTTCTGCTGAATTAAGTTACTTACATAGCTGCAACAAACAAAAACAGAGAAGCTTGCAAAATAGCACAAGAAACTAATTTTTTGGAAAAATGAATCCTGAAAGTAAATGCTAACTTACACACTTGAATGATACTTTCTTTATCCTGCATCTGTACTTGTTGCTTTATCTCTGTGCCATCAAGCCTGTGTTTTCTAAAAGATTTCATTTGTTATATCTCTGGAAATCTATTCACTTGTAAGACAAATCAAAATACTGACAAGTAACAGCATTGCTCTATCGTAATTCCCATGCCTCCACCTTTTATTAAAGGACTGACATTTATGCTGCTTGTTATAAAGAAACTTGCAGAAATATTTAAATGATGAGAACAAACATTCCCTGACACTAGAATATTCTTTAGTAGAAGTTAGCTAAGAAAGGGAACAATTATTGTGTAAGTGATAGCGTAACTTCAGCAGCTGAATGACAGAAGTGAGCCAGCTGCAGGTATTTACCTGCCTTGTGATTTTTGTGTATGTCAGCCTCAAAGGTTATGTTTTAATTGTAATGCACTGATGAATATAGTATTTGGTATGCTGAGAAATCACAGTCACCTTTTGATAAGCAGTTACTGATGCGACTCATCACTAGAGAATTTTGAAGACTGCAGAGCCGAATCTAGGAAATAACTAAAGCGCAAAACAGTTTGAAATTGGCTTTGTGTTAAGCTGCACTGAAACTTTAGAGGTAGTCATCTAGCTAAGTTAGACCTGCAAGAAGTAAAATGCATATGATAGATATGACTCCTATGCATTAAAAGTTGTTATACATCAGCTTCTTTTTATGTCAAATTCAGCTTTATGTTGAATATAGTGAAGAGGCATTCCTACTCTGAAAAAAGGGGGAAAAACATGATATTTGCTGTATATGCAAGCTGGAAGCATGTAAAGTGCCACTTCACCTACAATAATTTAGTCTTCATCCATTTTTATTGGAATAATCCATGTAAGTGGCCTTCAAATAACATATTGTAACTGAGCAAAGACTGAAGCCCTCAGAAAAATCAAATGCTGTCTATTGTTTTCAAACATCTAAAAAAATTCTTTTCCATTCAAGAGAAGTTACTAAGTTGTTATTTTGGGGGCAGCTTCTGTCAGATGTGCAATAGTCCCCCAGGGCAGAGCTGGTCGCTGCCTCCGGCGCTGCTTCCAGGTGCTGCCCTGCTGCAATCCCGGCTGCTGCTTTATTGCTACCAGCTCCAGGAGCCCCTGCCGGCTGAGCCGGGGGAAGAGAAGCCTCCCAGGATGCAAATACCGGCCTAGGACATTTATGTGGTTGTGTTGCAGTCTCAGCATCCCAGGGCCTGTGCAGGGAGTGAGCTAACTTGCCAATCATACGGAGGGTATAATCTCATGCTACAAAAATTGTATTCTTCCTGTCTTCTAGCCACAATCTGCCCAACAGTCCAGATCAGCCTCATGCTCCCTATTTTTATCCTTCTGATCACACCCTGATCTCTTATTGGAGAGATCTCTTATTTCCTCTGACAATCCCACATTCCAGACTTCTACCTCTCGCTATTCCATCACTTACCTAATCTTATGAATCTTAAAACAAATACCCCCATCCTATGGCCGCTGTGCAGTAGGTAGCACATGCTCCACAAAGCAGCAGCTCCCAGCACCTGTGTCCACTCCCCTTATTCCCTGCTGTCCAGAACAAAGTTCTCCCGTACTCCATCATATAGGGCCCATAGAACAAAGAAAAATCCCCACAACTGCCAAGTAAGCTAAAACTGAGTTGCTTTCCAGCCTTCTTGTGCCTCACAAGTGAGTTTGGCAGCCCCAACAGGTATCAAGATCTCTCTTTTGTTAGCTCAGTTCATCTCACTTGTGCAGTGTCTGATGTGGCACATTGAGACTGGCTGAAGTAAATCATAAGAAACCACACAACCAACCTGTCTTAAAGTATCAAAACACTGTACCTACTTGTTGCCAAAAAACTTATCTGTTGTCAGTGTTATTTATCTTTACATGCTGGAACATGGTTTGCCATGATATTCTGCCTCAGGTTATTGTGTATTTAGCTGTTATTGTATCTGATATATTTACTGCTCTTTTTAGAAGTGATTTTACATGAGACTTGTTCATACTGTGCTTTGCCTTTAAGCAAAACAAATGTATCTGTTGAATAAACTGAAAATATTGCCTAGAATCCTGTTTACTTCTATCAGAGCACCATGGCATGTCAAATCACACGTCTGCAGAGTCCAGTACACAAAACTGGCAATTAAGTTCCACCTGGAGCAAAGACTCCCTAATTCTCCATGCTGCCCACACAGACCTCTCCATGCCTTCAGAGACCTCTCCTATTGCTTCTGGAATCAACCAAAGATGTGTTTCCTCTCCACAAATGACCCACAGAGAGCATGGGTTTGTTCAGCTCCAATTACAAATTCCCAGCTCCAAGTCATGCTTTGGAAATCCAAGGTTCAGGCTCCTACACGTGTAGAGAATGGTAATCACCACAACATTCTCTGTGGTGGAAAAAGACAGTTTCCATGGGACTGAACCCCAGAATAAGAGGTAAAGAGCAAGCACCAACAGCCACATTTCCAGATCTATCAGTGAAAGGAAGATAGGACTGCAGTATCAGTAAATACTACCATAATTAATTGCTTTGCACCAGGTTTTAATGCTACTCCACAGAGAAAGGAGTCAGGAAACTACCTGTTCACCATCCTCCATCCTTGAAGGCAGAGCTGAGGCTCAAGCTGGGCCTCTCAGGGATGCACAAGACTAAAACATCAGCAAAAGTTCCCCAAGACGGTATCAGTTCCCACCACCTACATGGGTGCCTACACTGCAGAACAAAGATGTGACTGCAACCTGTGCTAGTACAGGGCAACAGCCCTTAACACGTATTAGCCACTGGAACACAGTTCTGTTGCAGATCTGCCTCTGATTACAACTGCACTGAAATGCAAATACATGCAGAGTTGTTGCTATTAAGCACAATGTATGTGCTAAAGCTTAGGAACAGAAATGCATCCTCCTTGGTTTAGGAATGCTGGGCTAAACAAGATATACACAGCTTCCCCTTAGATAGCAAGAGAAATAGCAAATTGAGAAAATATACTTTTCATCTACAGATTCTCCTTATTGATTTGTTGATTCCATTCTCTGCAAGAAAAACAGTCTGTTTGCCCATAGCACTATCTTTCATTTTGTTTATCATTTACTCAAAGATTTGTTTAAAAGCTCCTGTTTTCATACAAATATTTGGATTGTCAAGAGCATGTGCTATTGTGCTTACCTGGCTCCCCACAGTATATTCAAGTTACAACCCATCCTGCTTCTTTCATAGAATATTCAGCACCTTGCATGCAATTTTTCTATCAAAAACATTATTTTAATGAATAAATAATGAAACATAGGCACAGAATTCTGCAGTCAATGAAGATGCTGCTGTAGGTCATCACTAGGGCCATTGCTACAAATACCTTAACTGCCTGAGTACAGAGCTGCTCAGTGAAATATGATGTTTCTAGTTGTGAAGCTTGGTTTGGGACCAGAGCTTTCTGTTTGGCTTAGTAGCTGTATGTAAATCCTCATGGCAATTTTCAAGCCATTCAATTTTCAAGTCATTTTTCAATTTCATAATGCACTCTGGAAATCCCTTTGCTGGGCATCTCAGCCCAATCTCAGTTTCCTACCAAACCTAGTCCCTGGTAACAGAAAACTAAGTATTCTGGCTATTAGGACACCCAGTATGGGTGCGGAAGATCCAGGTATTCTGTAACACCGTGTTATCTCTACCTGACTCTGCTGGGCCAACTACATTCAGACTGATTGATACAGAGCAATTCGTTCAAAATGAGGCATAGAAATGTGGACAGAGCAGTTGGCTACAGGCAGGGGCAAGAAGGTTCACAGCTTTGCCTGGCTGTGGGCAACCTGAAGGCCACTTTCAGATGCCATTGTAAAAATCACTGAAAAGTTGCAGCAGGCCCCTATGCATTCTCACTATAGGCATGAATACCACATCTTTACCACAACTCTAATGCAATATGCAATTCCAATACAATGCTTGTGTTCAGGAGGCTTTCAGGAAGCAGGCTGTGGAAAAACAAATCTTCCAAAGAAGAAGACAAAGACTAGTCAATAAAATCCCTCCCTTATCTTTGTAAAGAACATTCACACACCGTCCCACTCAAAGATTAAAACTTTAAAGGTTAAAATACGATCTTGTTCTTAAGTGGTTCAGTTAATTACGCACATTAAGTGGATAGAAGCACAGAGCAAGGAAGATGAAATAAGTTCTTAAGGCCAGAACTACAAACGAGGCCCAGATGCCTGGGGAAGGTTCCCTACACAGGAGCAATGCAGCATGGCAGGCACACATTACCCAGGGCTCTGCCTAGGCTGGCGTATGATGGGGTCACAGTTCAAGCAAGACTTTACACTCAGGAATGAAAATAAACTGCACTGGATTCGCTCCAAAAAGAAAACACAGCTTTTGATACTTTCATTCTGCTTAGAATAAAAACTGTGTTTATTCTTCCCCCTTGTTTAAAATGAATTCTCCCAGAAATAACAGGCACAGAGAAGTCTGCTCCAAATCCACTTTTCATAACCACCCAAGACCTGAACATCTCCACAACCATTACATAATTTCATTTCATAAGCAATTTAAATTGAAGTACACCACTCAATTTATACCCTTTATAGTGGACCTAAATTAATCTGGCAACATACCAGTGCCCAGCCTCAATACTGGCAACATGGTGATTTGGGGAAAGATGCACTTCTCTCATCCTCACTGATTCAGAGGTTGTGGGTTTTCCCAGGCTGCAGCAAGTGCCCAGAAAACTGCCATAATCGCAAGGCAGCCCCAGCTGCTAACACAGCACATCCTTGCATCGAGATAGCAGAAAGGTGTTTCCTCCTTCAACACATTGTAAAATCATCACACAGCTGTTCTAATCTGAAGTATAAGGAATAAAATAATCCCTTTCTCTGTGGATGAGTCCTCTAAAGCATTGCTTCTTCTAGATAAATACTTGCGCAGAAGGCAGTTTGCGAATTCAAGCTTTCCTTAGCAGAAACCAGGCAATTATTGGCATATAGTTCTTTACCTTGCTAACACAAAGGTGTTCAGTAAGGGTGTTAGATTTGTGTGTTATAAAGCTCCTGTATTCTAAAGAGAACAACACCAGATCAATTTCCTGCTTCAAGATCCACCAGTGCTCATTCTCTTTTCATGACCACAGTGCAGAAGCCCTTCAGATTCACCCTTTCTTTTAACAGAAGACCGAATTCAGCTCACACCATGAATCTGAGGGACTGCAGCGCTGCACAAAGGAATCCTGCACTTGCCTGAGACACTTGTACATCATAGGCTGAACAGAAATGTTTTCAAAACAAAAACTAGGAAGACCAGAATATTTTAGATTTCATCTTTATGCAATTCTGTACTGATCAGTGAAGCAGAATACACACTTAGAATGATAACTTATGATTAGAATTTTTAAAAATTAAGAAAAAATTATGCAACATTCACAGCTCTCAGAAAATATTAACAACAAATGAAGATATACTTACTATTCTTCTCTTTTCATAATTTCATTGACACAAAGCAAGCTGCAGGGCCAAAACAGGCTGCCCCCAAAGGAGCCCTTATATTGAGGGAGCAGATAATCAAAGCACTGAAAAGGTGCAGCTGGTAACTCAGCCTAAGTGGGTATTTACTGCAGTGATGAAAGACAGTGAGGGCTTATTAGCATGCATGTTCTTAAGGATTTACATTATACCTTAGCAAACTTTTGCATAAGCTTTAGTGCTCATCATGTGTGTGCGGAGGGAAGTATTAAATGCTTACTAAGATAGAATGAGTGTGTTGCTAAACATCTTCCTCTGCCGCAGCTGTGAAGTCATCCCAGCACTGCCTGAGCTATAAGTGCATTTATTTCCTTCATTCCTTTTGTAATGGCCTATTGCAAGGTGCTGGGCATCCCCAAAGACTAACATATCAGAGAGGGTAGTTGATGGAAAAAAATATCAGACTCTCCTATTCGCTGCCTAGAAAAGCCATGACACGCCACTAGACAAGCCACCGTTTCACCACGCTTGTTCTTGAAAATGTGTTTTTTAAATGTTTCTAATTGCTCTTTTTACCTAGATGAGTGGTCTTCCAACATCATATATTCAGGAAAAGAGAGAGGAAGCGCATGATTTTGAAAATTAATTTATTGGAAAAACAAGGAATTTTTTTAGTGCTATCTCAGTAGTAAACCTTTACTCGGCCCTCCAGACCCTGACTTTACCAAACTTGAGACGAAATGGTGGATAATTCACAAAGTTGAAGATTTTTATGAAATACATGTATAATCAAAAGCCTCAACTATAAACAGCTCTAAGAAAAGGTTAGTTTAAAAAGAAGGAAGACAAAGTTGGATGAGCAATGAAGCCTGAAGAGCTGTGTAAAACAGCTACTGGAGGCAAGTAGTGAAGTTCAAGGTCTGAATATGAACAAGGTGCAAGGACAGATTTTTTTGTAGTGCACATCCAAAGCAGGTAAGAAACACTAACTATGAGATTCAAGAGTCTGCAACTAACTGGCACCAACTTCCTCTCAGTTATTGTTAATGTCTTGTTTTACAAAACCTCTACGCTCTTCCTATTTTCAGGGTCTTTAAAACAGAACAGTCCTTTGCAAATCATTTGTCCTTCAAAATAAGGCTGCACGTATTCTTCATTTTGGCAGAATACTACATTAATCTTTGTAGCTTTTTATTACCTGCCATTTCAATGCAGGCAATTACATGATACCTCGGAACAGGTTTAATTTTCGTAATCTTCAACCTCTACAACACGTACTTGAAAATGTGCTCCAAAGCAAGGACCCCAGAATTAAAGTTCTTAAGTGGAATGGGGACAGCAAATGAAGATTTTCTTACTTTTTAAGATTTTCTGCATAAAATCAATTTATATGTCCTGAAGATTCAAAGTTTTGGTGGAAAAAAAAAGTCAGGAAGCAGGAACAAGTCCTGGGTTTGCACAGAATAACTTTGCCTGCCTGCCTTGGAAAACAGTCCATGGCTTTGAATATACATTTCTTTAAAAATTAACTAGATAAATGCAATTAATCACTAAAACAACAAATTGAAATATCTATGAGTTCAAGAAAGTTCCCATTGACTAAAACAAGACTAGATAAAGTGGAAAAAAGTGCACTGATAATGTTAAGTTTGCAAGTATGTATCTATTTGTGTGCAAAGGTACAGTTTCATTCCTCCATAATAAGAAGTTTTTACTGATGAACAACTGTTCTCTTGTGTTGACTTTATATATATATATATATATATATAAAAGAATATTTTTTTTGCTTTCTACTAATCAAGCTAAGCTGAAACTGAGAGCATACACAAGCAGTTAGCTGGGGGCGCAAAAACAATGCAAACATTGTTTCCACCACTGATTCATATAATTTAAACTTATTATGGATGGCCTAGAATGAATCTGATAATTCTATTATATTGTTATTACTTAAAATGCATATATCCTTTTATTGTTAAAAAAATGCTTAAAATTATAAACTAGACATGTCATGATGCCTGTTTGCAAAGTTAATAACTATGAAAACCTGAGTTTTAAAGTCAAAAGATAGGAGAAATAGGAATGGCATTGGAAACAAAAAGGACTTCTTTTTTTTCATAGTGCATTGACTTTATACCCAGAGAAACAGGACTATATTTCTCAGTTTTTCAGAATTTTCTTTAGGTAGGTTGCAATTAAATAAAAAATACATTGACATGAAATCATGCATACATGGAATCACATGGTGTACACTTTTAAGTTATTAAGCAGTCTTCTAAAAATAAATTTGCCAAGTGAAAAACATGTTATTCTCAGAGTTGCAATTCATAGTTTTTTTCTTCTCTTATCTCATATAATATTAAAGTGTTATAAGTTAGATTTCCACCACTTCTGATTATTATCATGTAGTGTCACTAGGAGCTCACATGTCACCATGACCTCACATTGTAAATAAGTTTGTATTAAAAAATGTTCTTTGTTACCTGGCAGAAAACCGAAGGCCAAATGCACTTAGCAGACTGATAGGTATTTCCAAAGGCAATCATATAAATGAGAGAGAGGAAATTTTGTCTCCATCCAATTCTGCACACAAAAGGTCTTTTTAAAAAATCTGCCACCTGGGGACTGCAGCTTCTGGCCAATGCTGACCCAAAACGGGGCAGGACAAGAAACCCTCCTAGAGAGTCCTGAAAATTTTGCCCTCTTGCTTTAGTCTCTATGCTTATGTATCCTTAATTTGCATTAGCTGAAAACATCCTACTGGTAAGAGATAAACAGTGATTAAGCCACTAATGTCCTTAAAACGTAAAGCCGAAAAACACAGGTGAATTTAAAGTGAATGAGACCAAATAACAAAGAGTTTAAGGGCACAATATTCAGTTCAAATTCTGTATGGTAATACAAGTACAGTGAAACTCAACACTCTCTCTGTAATGAGACAAGATATTCAAAATGGAACTAATCATTGCCTAGGCATGGGAGAGTTAAAATACCATTTTCTTATCTAAGTGCAGTCCCTTACCAGCATGCAAGGGTACTGAAATTACCGACAGTCTGAATGTTAAGGAAATATTCAAAAACAGCTCAATTATTACTTGAAAAGCAAAATGTGAAGAAGCATCAAATACTGTACTGGACATTTTTGGTTTATTTTGCTTAACAAAAAAAGAACTAGGCTGTGAGGTTTTGGTTTACTTATTTTTGGCTTACAGACCGAAAGGAAACTTAGCTGGTGCTGTGGTTCCCAGCAGCTGCCCACTCCTAGATTAGCAGGATTTCCTATTTAGCCACCAAATTATGTTGCTCATAAACTTTCTTTTTGGAAGGTTCTATAAAGATTGGGAAAGACATGAGGGGAAAAGATAGAGGGGACCATTTCTTAATTACTGTGCAATACTAAAGGTTAACGGAGTCGGATGGGGGGAGATTTAGTTCAGGGAATGCAATTTTCCAGGTTGCAATGGCTCAGGGACAGTTCAGGGAGCCGAATTTTCCGGGATAGCTAGAGCTATGTGACAGTCCTGTGTTTTGTTTTCTTAAATGTAATCCCTTTGGTAGTTCTCCTTAATTAAAAATTATTCTAATATACTGAAGTAATACTTTACTTCTAATGTGACAGTTACTCCCAATTTGTGGTATAATTACTAATCAGGAAAGGCAAATAGCTTCCTAGGCATATAAGCAAATATTGCTATTTAGAAAATGAATTCACTGATATACTACCCCCATTCTTGCTTTAATGGAACAATTATTCTGCTGCTAAGTGTAGAATATGTAGCACAAGGTTTTAATATTTTTTCTGAAGAGATGAGTACATTAAGGCAGCTCTGTGAACAGGGAATGAAAGGTTTTCATGATCAAAGGCACCACTTCAAAGAACTTCAAACAATCAGATTTTTTCTGAACAAGCATGGAGTTAACATAACTAAGAATAGTTTCCACACTTACAGTAATGAACACAAGACCATTAAGCCATCTGCATAATAAGTTAACATATGTTAAAAGCAAAAAGCCACTTCTGCAGGGAGGGGAATCTAAAAACAAACCATATCCTAATGAGAAACTGTCATTACAAAATGTGTATTTGTTTGAAAAATATTGTTTGACATAGTTATATGACTCTGTTAGTGTTGCAATAAGGTAATTTTAAAAGTCTCTGTTTCTACTGTAGATCTGGTTCTCTGATTACTGATTGCATTGGCACCTGTATAATTAGACTCGCAATAGCTTTACATTCACGGAGTTTAAGTAGACTAAAATGTGTGTTTTTACATCCTACAGCAAGGAGTTGACAGAAGAAAAATAGTTAATTAACAACCCTGTTGTCATTAAGTTATATCTGTATTTATATACACACACACACAAGCCTGTGCATTCATTTTCCATATATAGGCATACTTGGATAGTTACTAACGACTCTTAGAAAATAAGGAAATTTGGACAATTAACTGCTTCTTCATGAACAATTTTGTTCTTCGCATGTAGCAAAGTTGTTTGTTTGTTTTTGTTAGCAAGAGTTTAAACATCCTCTGTTCTAGGCAGTAACACCTAGTGAGCTTGAATTAAAAATGAAAAACAAACAAGAACCACGAATTTGCAATGATTATAATAAGAAAAACTGGCACAAAGCAAACTACAGGCAATTTCCTCGGATAGGTTAACACTGCCTACTTCTTTGAGAGGCTTAAGTCTCAACTGTTGTCTTACAGAAGCTCCGTCAGCCTAACTCTACTGCAGTTTCAGTTTATAGCACCTTATTTTGCTGAGTTACAAAATAGAATTCTAGCTGAGAAATTTAGAAAACAGAAGCCATTCCTACTCGGACTTCTGTGCTCTTTATTTCCTCTGTGTGTTTAAAGGCATGTTGGTGCCAAATCCTAGCCTAAGAAAGCCAGGAACACTGGGTTTGGACTGGATATAGCAACCTGACCATGAGCAACCAAAGCTGGACCTGCTCAACGTTCCTTGTGCAAATCTACGTAGGGGATTGATGCAAATCTAAGGCAGCAGGCCAATATTTCTGAAGAGCACAACATACTATTTTGGAATATCAAATATCAATATTCAGCACGACCTGTATCTGGAGAAGGTTCGCACTCGTTTCCTCAGACTGCCATGGATCAGACCATCCACAGCCTCGTTTCTCCAGCCCCATGACCAAACTGATGCGGGGAGCAGCTTTCTGCCAAGAGAGCAGCTTCTGAGAAGCCCAGCAAACACATTATCTCACGGAAACGTCTGAATTCAAACGCCCTAATCAGCCGTTCAGATAGGAGTACCTTCTTCACCTGGTGTTTACAGACAAAAACAATAAGCTAGTGCTTCCCTGATATTCATATTAATAAACTGTGGAAGGAAATCGGCATTAGGAAGCAAAGCAGCATATAATTGCTATAGACAAGTATTGCAAAACAGCCAATTTGTCTGTGATTCAAATGAAAAATTACTATTACTTGCTTTCATTTTCCATCTTCTATGTCAGAGCCCATTATCAGTCTTACTCCTGGTCTAGAGGCTGGGAATAATAGTTTAATACCCAGCAGGAAATGGCTAGGTTGACATAATAACCAAAGTGCACGCATTTCAGTTGAATAATTGCTCCCTTTCAAGGTAGGAAGCTTATGGGGCAACCACACATCTAGCTTGGGCAAAAAGTTCAGTTTTAGACAGTGGTAGAAACTGCTGTGGTAAAGCATCACTCAGGTAGAAAAAGATAATCATTGTATGAAATACTGCTTTAACTGTTACAGAAGTTTCTTATTATAAAGCAAAACAAATTATGAATCAATACCTGTTGAACACCGGAAAGTTCGGGTTTCTTAATCCAATACTCTGAAATATTGACAGGGTTTTTTTCTAGTCCTTTTGAGAAAGCGCTTCAAGCTACGACTCAATGCACGGGTCAGCTTCAGAACTCCAAATCACGCTCCACAATGGTATTTAAAAAACAAAGGCTCAACAATGTTATCTAATAGGGTAAATTACTAATGGAGGTATGAGAAGTCCTAATGATCCAAAATCCTCTCCTGAAAAAATACCTTCCTTAGTGCTCCTACACATCTCCGTGCCACTGCTGAGGTTTGCTGGGTTTCACTGGAAGCTGGGTCTGCACCTCTGCTTAAATTGGGGATCAGGCTGCTTTGCTAAGGACAGACCCTGCAGTCACCCACCTTCTCACTGCACCAACACAGAGCAGCACGGAGAAGGAAACTCTGCCTGAAAAACGGAATCGGCTCCACCGTGTCACCGCCTGGGACTGCCAGACTCTGAGAGGACGGAGTCAAGAGGAAGGGCTTGGATGCACACGAAATCAGAGAGCCAGGATCCAGCCCTGGTGATGAAGGACAATTGTGGAAATGTCGCCTCTCCCCAGAACCGTGAGCAAGCTTTGGAGAGGGCCCGACACGCGGAACGCTTCTGGAAGCCTCGCTGGAAGAAGGGCCTTTCCGGGAATACTGACCAAGGACAGCAGCACCAGGTGGAAGATGCAACAACCGTGTGGGTGGCCCATGCTACACATTCTTCTGAGTTTTGCTGATGCAGTGCATGTATCTAGAACAGCATCCTCAGCATTGAACTACACTTCTCAGTCAATTTCCAAATATGTTAAAGGAGATGCCCATAGAAAATGGATAAAAGCAAGGAGAATTTTTTAGTGAGTTTGTGGTCCTGAATAACTTATTTTTGTGTGCAGTTGTTACTCTCTTTGTTGATATCTTCTGCACCTTTCCTGTACTTTCTTCAGGAAGAAGAGATTTGTGCTTTGGTTGTCTCCTGGCTGCTCTCATTTATAACATGCTGCCATAATTCCAGGTTCGTGCTTCTAAATCTACTGTTCTTGTTAGAAAAGGTGCTGTTTTTTGACAATAGATGATCATCTTCTCTCCGGGGTGCTGTTGCAAAGCAAAAGAAAAAAAATAGATGCTGTGAGGCTCATAGTCTTGTTTCTGAACAACGAGAAAAGGTCATCCAAACTCACTTCGATTTACTCAGACTGTGCCAACCTGTACAACACTCTCATCTCAGGGATGCTCTCACTGAAGGGTATGTCACAATGGACTTATTTTTTTTCCCCTTCCAGATAATTAAAGAAGAAAGGTTCAGATACTGCCATTTCTGTAGACAAAAGCAAACTTTCTTTGTTGCCCTCCCAAAGTCTTTGTGATTGCTGCTACCAACCAGGACCATTGGAGATGAGGGGAAATGGTAGGACTGTCAAGTACGTGTAGGATTTGACCTGCAGGACATTGCCAATTTCAAACAGGAAGGTCTGTGTTATAGATGGCAAATATTTCAAGATGAAGGTCTTCAAAGAGAGGTTTTCCTCAAAACATGGTTTTCCTCAAAACGTGGTTCCAGCTGCCATTGCAGAACAAAGTCCCAGACTTGGCGGACAGGTTTTGTCTCAGGATTTATGTGCACAGTCAAGCAGAGAGAGAACTTAGCAAAGCTTAACAAAAGTTTGCAAAGTTTTAGAATGCCATTAATCACTTCCCGAGGATCTGCCACACACAGCAAAGCTTGAGAGGAGTCCCTGCTCACTAGGAGGGTCTGCAGTGCATCCCACTGGCATGCTGGAAAACTCACTGGATTCTGGGGGCTGATCCCTATCTATGGGGTGGAATGACTGACTCTTTTGCAGTTTGCATGCTAGACAGGTCCTAGTTGGCACATACTTGATTAGCCCTTACCTGCGTGTTGTTTATGGGAAGATCAGGCCGAGGGGGGCAGAGCGCATCCAGGAGGGAAGGAGCTCACTGTCCCACCACCTAAAGCTCCTCTTTCCTCCTGCTCTGGTCCTTCACACCCAGCTGGTCAGTTCATATTTTGAGAAGGTATTTCTGTGCTACAGAGATGAGGACATGATTCCAGAGTCACACATTGAGGAGAGGCCAAAAGGCCAAAAAAAGCTATCAAGACTCAGTGTCCTTCTTTTCTAGGACCTATTGAAACAAAAGCCTGGAGTGTAAGATTTATTTGAACATCTCTATTATCAGGGGGAAATAGCCTTTTTCCAGCAGTGTCAGTAGTAGGAGGTAACTGGAGGACATATAGAACAGTATTTTCAAGACAAACTTATTTTCAGCTACCTGCTGAGCAGCGTGGATACGCTCATTCTGGTTACGCTGGTCATTCAAGCACAGGCCTCCAGCAGCCACTTCTGCTCCCTGGCAGCAGCTGAGGATGCTCACATCATCCCTGGACACAACTCACCAGCAAACACCTCTGATCTGCTGCAATCCCAGGAAAAACTTGGTTTGGAGTGCTTACCTGGTGCCAAGTAGGTTTGTTACCAGCACATGAGAAATAGAAAAAAGTAAAGAAAAATCCTCAGTGCAGCCTGGTTTTGACTGTGGTAAAGCCACGCTTTTTCATGGCAGCTTCAAGTCAAGCACTACTTCAGTAATCACGAAACAATAAAGATGAGTAAATATTTGTAGCCATTTAGTTTTGTTGTCTGACACAAGTAATTGCCCTACATAACTAGAAAATCAGATGGGTACTCACAGTAAACAAGCAGAATGCATTAAACATCTCCAAGCCTTGCCAACTTCAGGTGGCCCTGCTCATACGGCCATAGAGCTTGGTGATTTTGGTGGAGACAGAATACATTAGAGATGATTTTGTAGACTGCAGGTGGGAAATGTGTCCATTATCCTCTATAAAAGAAAAGGACAGATGGTTGCGTGTTCCCTGTTAAGTAAAGACTGTGAAAGTCCTCCAGATCCTCCTGCATTCTCCAAAGAGGCATTCCTTCAGCAAGTTTCTTGGCCCTTTCCCCCATGTGAGTCCCCTTCTTTGAGACGACGGAGAGGGAACAAGAGGGATAGGTAACGGAGGAGTCCGCCTCTCCCAGCTGGCAGTGTCCAGCAAGACCCCATCACTGATAAAATACCCTTTTCACTGTTTTTTTCTCCTGAGTGCTGTGATCCTTTAGGAAGACTTACATAAATCCACTTAATATCTTGTCCTTGTTTTCGTCTGTCTGTAAGACCCCACCAGCATAGAGTGATATAATACTATTTCAAGACATGAAAATGCCTTAAAATGTTAGCCACCAAAACCAGGGAATTTCTGCTGTTTTGCTCCATCTTAGCCCCTAATTTTACTGACTAATCTGTAATGCTAAAGTATAACTTTCTGAGGTCTTTCAAAATCACAAATGCATTCTAAGAAAACCCTCTTTGCTTCCCTAAAGCCTAAGAAAATTCTCTGCAGCTTCTAAAGAATTTATCACATACGAGTTAATTTCACGTACAAGTATCACGTACAAGTTAGCCCTTCATGATCTCTTCTAGTTGAATTGGAACATTCCAAACCATATGTTTTGTTTCCTGTGCAAATGACGTAGAAAATGTTACAGCAGACTGCAATCTGAGCCACTTGCAGTAGCCATTTAATGCTTTAATTTTTTTTTTCCATAACATGTAATTTGGGGCTCCTGGCCAGGGAAGTAGGGAGTGTATGGACAACTAACATAGCTAAAAGCTTTGCAATCATCCCAATGCGTAGTTCAGTACAATTAACATTAGAACGAGTTTGGGTTTATAGTTTTTCAAGCCAGCTCCTGAAACAGCATATAGGACTTCACTTTCATAATAGTTGAAGCTTTAAAAGTCTCCCCATTGCCATTGGATCAGGGGAGCTCTGAAGCAGGTTTCTTTCCACTAGCACCAGGACAACACTCATGAAGATAGGACAGTTTTGCTGATACTGTCATGGGAAACAAGGGAGAACACAGATCTTTCATTTTCTGTCCCATTCAAAAGCGAGACCAAGCTCCTAGACCCTCCAAAAAAGCAGCCTGAGGGAATTAGAAGATTTTACTAGAGCAGTGAAGGATGGAACGAAGATGGGTCAATCCCCTGACTCTGACAACCCAGGCTTTATTCTGTACTTTCACAGTGCCCTGCAACTCAACATTGTCCTCAGTCAGAGCCCTAGATTAATAAGTTGGCACTATGGGTGAAAACTTGAACTTCGAGTCCCATTGCACTAAGCATCACCACCTACCATAAAACCCACTTTGTGGATTATCTGAATAGTTAACTTCTACCAAAATCAGCACATTGGATTAGGCAAGTGGAGGGCTGCTCATGCTTTTCAGTTTATTCTGAGGGTAATCTGCTCAGTCCCAATAAGACCGTATGAAAATTAAATTCCTAGAGATCCTGGTCCTCTAGCTCACAGCCACACAGAAATACTCCTATCATCCTTTTCTCTGAGACTAACCATTCCTGCCAGCAGTGATAAAAGTCATCAGCAAAGTCTCTACAAGCAATACAAGACAGCATTTATTTTCCTGCTTCTTACTATTTATTAGTAAGGAGGAAAAATCACAGTTGTATTAACGTCACGACCAAACTAGAAAAAAATGAAGCAGAACAAAGACACAGCCCTCGTACTGCCTGCAGCCCGAGCTCAGAAAGGTGCGTGCAGTGTCTTGAATTTGAGTGCAGCACAAGATCTATTTGAGTTCATATAAACTGTTATTTAGCCAGCATGTCACAGTGTCTGCACTGATCATTTAGCTGCAGCTGATGCTCTATTTTTATGTGCCGTCCCCAGCTGCTGCAGCCTTTGCTCAGCCTTTCTTCCCCATGGACCACTCTTAATTAAATGACTTTGCACTGTAACCAGTGCAATGGGATGGGGAGCTGGGACTAGCACCTGGCTTACACCTGAGCAAGGAGCAAGCCAGGAACAAGACCGTGCAAAGGCCAGGCAGAAAGCCAAGGCAGGGCAGCTGTGCCAGTTTTGTAGTCTGTTGCTGGTGGTTGCCCTTGTCACCAACGCCAGAAAGAGGAGAACTTGCCTAAAGCTCGGAAGTGGTCAGCAATCTCTGAGGCTTTTGTCCTTGCAGAGCTCCAGCCCAGGGTAACATCAGTAACAGCAAAGCCACTCTCCTTTAAACCGCAGTGCTATCATAGGAGCTAACCTGGCTCGGGCTAGAGAACGTGCAGCTCTATATCGTCTAAACAGCATTTATGATAAGAGCTGTGCTTTTCTCAGAATCGCCTTTACAAGCCCTAGCATAAAAAGTAACAAGTACTCAAAGTACTTGCAGTCTAAACAGAAGCTGTGAAACAGGCAGCGAGGTACAATCTAAGCAAGGGCCTGAACGAGCTCTCGTGTTCAGCCACAGATCCTGCAATTCCCGATTTGTTCTTCTGACTGCTGTAGAAGGCAATGGGTTAACCAGCTTTTCGGATGAGGCTGGAAATGAAGAGCTGAATCGCTTCCTTACCCCAACAAGCACCGTTTGTTGGCCTGGAGAGCTTTCTGGCACGCGGCTTCATTCCCAGCTCCCGAGCGTATGGAGCCCTCGTTCATGTGAGTGGGGACAGCATATGAGCTCGGAGTGCCTCGTTCCCCTGCCAATTCTGTGGCAAGGGCTCAGCACCGAGAGCAAGAGTTAATTCTGAAAGAACTGCTGCAATCTTCCCCATTTTGAGGAGCTGGCCCAGCGAATACGACGGGTGCCTCCTTCGGGAGAGACCCTGCTTACCAACCCGCGGAACATCGGGCTCTGAAAACACCCCCTACAACGGAAAATAAACATCTTGGCAAGGAGTTTTTCCAGGTGCAGCAAGGACCTCCTGGAAGAGGCAGCTCATCAGCGTGATTGTAGCAGAAGTGAGCCCAGGCCTAGCTCAGCCCATTCACTGGGCTCCTGGGTGCAAAGCTGAACTGATTTGCATTCACTTGCAATAACTTAAAGTTCTCAATTCCCCTAATTCCCACAGGAAGTTCAGTCCTATGACTTAGGCGATCTAGCCTATTCCCTGCTTCTCCCAGTTTCTGATAATCCTGCCCTTGGGAAGAGCAACACTATTGCTTGACCCACGGTGGCAGCTTCATGGGACAGACCTGCCCCTTTGGGTGCTTCTGAATGAAACACATCGCTCTGATGGAGATGCATGAGAATGAACCGATCAGCTTAAGCAAAGCAATAATTTAACCACACTACAAATCAGACAGAAATAAAACACAACATGTGAAGCAGTGTGTAATTAGACCTACTTTCAAATAATATTGATGTTTCAAGCAATCCAGTTAACACAACTGCTTAGACATTGATGTATGCAAATTTAACTGTTCTTTTCTTTTTAATGAATGTTGAAATGAAATGACAAAATATGTTAAAATTAATACACAAGATAAAATACATAGTGTCAACAGCACTTATCAGTCTAAATCAGAGCAAACTCATTGGAATCAGTTACTCAGAATCAGGAGTGAACAGTCAGCCCTTGCACAGGAAGAAATCCTCAGTGTTCCTATGTAAACTAAGAAGAGTGGATGGGGTTTGGCTCTCAGCTGCACTGAGCAGAGTCTGAGCTACCTGTTCATGTGCCAGATCCCTGCAGAATCCTGAATATGGTCAGGGTTTTACATCAGGTATCTGTTCCTGGTCTGGTTTCAGTGTCTTCAGAGACGATGGCATCAGATCTATGGAATAGGAAGTTTACAAACTGTCCTCTGAAAAGTAGTTTAAAATACCCCACATATTTTTAAAGAGGGAGGACACAACTTGAAAAATTTCATCAGTCCTAATATTAATTTACTTACCATATATAGAAAATATATTTCACAATTCATTCATCACATAAGAACCATCAGAATGGGAAAAAAATACAAATAATTAGGCCAATGCATATAGCAGATTCTGAATCAAACAATTTTGCTAGACTCAGCCTAGAATTGAAATGATCTCATCTGTGTGTGACTAAAGGTTACTGCCTTCACAATTCAAATGGAAAAGCGTATTCATCAAAAACATGTCTATTAGCTTCATAACAGCAAGCATTCTGTGAATCCAAAGGAGTTTCTTAGGAATAGGTAATATTGAAGGTTTACCTAGAAACTAGACAGCTGGCAATTTTCAGAGACAATTACTTAATTTGCTGCAAACTTTGGAAGGAGAGGTTTGGGGCTACTCACACGCTAATTTCAATGGCAGCAATGCTATATACTTAGGTATTTTTAATTTTCTGGTAATTTGTCTTATTATACTTTTAGAGAATCAAGTCTTTTATATAGCACCCCATTGTAAACAGATTGCCAGCATAATACACTATTATTTCACCTACATATTTTTATTCAGGCCCAAAGCATTTCCGCAGAGCTTTAAGAGCACTGGCAATGACAGACAATGCAGCGCACTGTGCATCGCCATGGTAATGCTTTAGAAAATAGCTCTGATTTGGGGTCAGAAAGATCAAACATTGTAATAAATTGAAAGCAGAGAGTTCATCTGGATACAACCTACAGCTAGCACGCTCTAACTAGCATGTTCTTGAGATCTGTGTGGATACATGCTGAAGGGATTCAGGTCCTCAACAGGACACATGGAGGAAGTCCATGAACAGGGTGAAGTTCCAGTTCCCCAGAGCTTGATTTTCAGAGTTGGAGCCAAACTATATCAAAGGCAGGATGATACTTTAAAAATAAAAATATCTTCTGGCATCTCTCTTGCTTTATGTATCACTTAATCTTTAAAATACCCATGAAATGCTGTAAGTGGCTATGGTAAAATCTGTCCTACAGTTAAGTAAAATGTATGTAAGGTCGAGCACTGGAACAGCCTTGTTTAACCCAATTTTCCTAGTATTTCCCTTCCTTTCATTCAGACTGGAGAATTTCTCCACCTGGAACAGAAGAGTAGGGACCATTTCTAGCCACGGCCTTTTTATATCTGATGTTCAGGATTTGCCACAGAATTATTACACCACTATACCACATTGCTTACAAAAGTTGTTTGCAGGCCACCGGCAGGTGAATTGAGGGGACTTCAACATGAAGACAAGTGTAACTTGCAGGTCTCTTCCACTGAGGTACTAACTTATTCTTGCTGTCAAATTAGCTATGCAATTATATGCCAATCCACCATGAAAGAGCATGAGTTATTTGTATGACTGAAATAAAGGGACACTCAATGTCCTGTGCATATACTGAAGGCAGCAAACATTTAACGGCTCTGTTTTCATTCTCTTGTCCACTCTGGTCACCTCTTGGCTCTGCTCTCTTCTCTGGATAGCCCTGGCCTTTGTAAAAAGCCCTAGGAAGGCACAACTGCAAGGAAAGGAGGTGTCTGAGTAGAGGTGGTTAGATGAGAAGTTTAGCAGCTTTATTTCTTTTTAAAATGATTTTCCAAAAATGAAAGTAGAAAAAATAACTGCTAATAGGGTCAGGGGAATGGCAGAAGTCTAGAAGTTATCCCTTTCCCTTCATCCTCATCACGTAGTGTGACTTCCCCTCTTGAACCAAAGGGAAAGTCACCACTTCCAGCTCAGTGGGATTTCTTCCCACCCTCTCTCCATGGCTGTGGACTTGTCTCTCTTCACGGGAAAGGTCCCTCTTTAACGAGTCCTCCTGTTTCTAGTCTTCAACACCCCTCCGGAGCGCTGAACCTGTGCGTCACCCGACTGGAGAGGCTGTTGTGCTGGGCAAGCGGGTGGTAGTCAGGGACTCACGGCACCAAGTCCTCCAGTCAGTCACTCGGTGGATTGTGAAGCACCTTCCCAGCGCTGGCAACCTGCTGAGGCCAGCTTGTTTCTCATCCCAGGGTATGACAGTATAGGCAGCACATAAAAATGAAAAACAGCACAAAAAACATGCACGTGGGGAAGGCAAAGAGTCATCTTTTGGCAGTTATATCCCACTCCTGTGTTCTTTTAGGGCTGCTTGTAGAAAAGGCAGCAAATACGTGAAGTGAGAAGAATCCTCTTCTTCCGCTTGATAACCACAATTAAAAAGAGCTACCACAAGTTTTCATGTGTGCAACAAGAAAATCAAAAGCAGCAGACAAGAAAAATCCAACTGATCCACAAGCAACATGAAGGAGAATTCATGAATAATATTCACCCTCAGAGGAGTGTGGTTCGGATCAGAATTTGTAAAGGATAGACACCAAATCAGTGAAAAAAAAATGGCAGTGGTTCTTTCAAAAGCATTTTCTTATCAATATATTACTTCTTATATACAAAAATAACCAAGATACAAAGAACTAACTTCAGCAATGTGAAAAAATATGAAATGGAAGTAGTTTGGAGAGCACTTTCCAGACAAAATTCTTATCCAGAGACACTGTGAGACATCAAACTTCTCAACCATTAATGTCAGCTCTGTAAAAGGAAGAAATGATTTATTTATTATTATTCTGCACATCTGTGGCATCTTTATGGAAAACTTAGGACTTAATACAAGTTTTTCAATTAAGAGAGTTGCAGGATCAGACACTCTTTTTTTTTCCCTCAAGGTATTTTAGATTTGAAGAATACCAATGCATAAACCACTTCTTCGCTTTACTGATCCTCTTGTAAACAAGTGGCTGTATCTGATTTTTGACAGTTTGGTAAAGCTGACAATCCATTAAATAAATCAGCCTTAATTAAAGCCAAAAGGGCAAGTAAAAATTTCTTATTGGTAAGAAATTCTTGAATATAAATGTTAGGGTCCCAGGCCACTTAAAGCCTATTTATTTCCAGTTAAAGCTGTTGCACTGCTCCAGAGAGTTTGCTACTCGCTCTTGGGAGTAAAGCTACCAGCTCTTTCTACTTCATGTTTTATTTAACTTTAAATTTCAATATATTTTGTAAAATATAAGTTCTAAGATCACACACCAGGAGATAATCCTTGCCATCCTATTCAGGATGCAACTGATGAAACACAAAGAAAATTTTAAAAGAGTAGCTTCCCATTTTATACACGGCGAAACAAATACAAGAAATTCTCACTCCAAAACGGCAAAGAGGGAGGTAGAAAGCGGGGGGGGGGGAAGGTTGCTCTGCGCCCCATTGGCAAAACAGAAGAAAACAAAGAAAGAAAAAAGAGACGGAAACACTATTTAGATATAGGATGGTCCAGATTTCCTGCTACTTTGCTTACAAAGAGCAGTGTAAAGCAGCCAGATTTCACCAAGAAATTTGGCACAGCATTTTCTAGACAAAGCCACCCATCAGAATAACAGGATGAGGCATTACAGAAGCTGCAGAAGTTGAAGGGTGCTCCAAAATGTGCATGCAATCCCTGCTGCGGCGACGTATCCTTCGGATTACCTGCCATGGATTTGTTTTCCCAAATCATCTTTTACAAAACATTTTGAAGTATTGTGGCACCCCTGCATTCCCGAAAGGCAAAAGTTTAGCAGAATTCAATCTATATTAGAGTAGCCAAAATGCTACTATTTTAACAATGTCCAAACAATTGAAAATATTCAGTGTTGTTGTTTCTTGGAGGCTGAAGCACTTTTGTTCTCCATCTTTATGTGGAAAAAAAGGTCAAAGGTGTTCAATCAACCTGGAATATTTTGTTCCGTTCTAAGTGAAGTTCTTTCTGTTCTCGGAGGGTTTTTTTTTCAGCTGTCTATATTTAAATTGATCTAAGGCATATTATCTGATAATGGATGAATCACCTTTAGGTCCTTCCTTAGCAACTGCGTCTCCTATTCAGAAGTTTGCATTGAACTGCATATGAACTCTGTCCTATTAAAGAACACACACTGTTTTCACTGGACTCGCTGGGCTCAGCAGTAACAAGACAGTATGCAGACTAGGCCAGGACCTCAACTATATGTGTATATATATGTGTGTGTGTGTGTATATTCAAAAAATTCAGTGTGAATGGCAGCTATCTCCCACAATGGCAGCTGATGACAATAACAGACAGACTTTGGAGGCCCAACCATTATTAGAGGAGGCCTAATTAGTCTTTAATGAAAGTTCAGAAGCTACATATTGAACCAAAGCCCTGAAGCTACCTAGCCAGAAGCGATGCCACCTCCCCATGCCAAAGCAGCAGGTTGGACGTAACCCAGAACCATAGAACAGTCGAATACACATTGCAAAGCCAACTTGACTCTTTAAACTATAACAACATTTTATATAAATGAAGAAGCAACTAAGTTCAATATATTTTACAACAGAGGACAAGTATTGCTTCCTTTTTACAGCAATGTTCCAATTGCTGTTTATAAAAGAACAATTTTTGTCTTGCCCACATAATTCTTTTTATCTTAAACGCTTTAGGAAATGTGCAAGCAGACGCCTACGTGGGAGCACACAGGAACTTTATACTATGGGTTCTAAAAGAAAATGGAGAAGAATTCTGAATCCCTTGGAAACAGAAGGGATAAACCTGTAATCAGACTTTCTCCCATAGTCATACACAGAAGTATTCATCAGAGACTATCCATTTAATTTTGTTTTCAAGTTGTCAGGTTTCACACTGAAATATCTTAAGGTTTCAGCATGAGAATCTGCAACTATCATGTCCTTTCATATTAAGGCAGATTTCTGTACAGTAATATTACAAATTCTGGGGTATTTCTTAAATGTAAAGTCACACTTTAAGTTTAGGAGATAGAAATATCTTGGCATGTTCCACCATCTTCAGCAAATTCCCAGAAAACAGAATGTTCTCCTTGCTGAACAGGACATTCTTATACCCTGCTAATACACAAATGCTCCAGCTACAAAGGAAAAATATAGAACTACTGGCTCATAGACTACAGGAGGAAATAACAACTGTTTTTTTTTCTTTTTTCTTTTATTTTTAATTATCACTAGCATTTTCTTTATCGCAATGGCTTCTTCCTGCATTTGGAGCATTTTTAACTACAGAAATAAAAGCTTGCAATATAAATCCTAATTTATGAGCATATACGCTTGCTGCCTCAAAAATGCGATTGCGATCTGGATAACAGCAAGTTAAACATCATGCAGGTTCTTGGGAAACTTGTTCTAATTTTTATCTTTAGTCAATTCCATTTAGAAGATGGATTTTTAAGTGATTTTTAAGCTTGTTTTAATCTCCAGCAGCTGATGCAAGAGCACCTATTGTTAAATCTGGATGGAAACCATTTTTCTAACTATCATTTTACATCATTTAAAAAAAAAATTGCAGAGCATGAATATACAACACAGAATTTCAATTTGATAGGTACTGTCCACGGAAGTGCCTCCTGTGAACGGATCATCTCCTTATTCCTCTAAATAAAGACACAAACAGCCCCAAGGATTTTTAAGCATCTCTTGCAGGATGTGCTCAGTTTGCCACAAGGTCAGGCCGTAATTGCCCTGTAGGGAGGGAATGTTAGTGTGTGCTCTAGGCATCACATTTCTGCATCTTCCCGTAATAAAAGGAGAAGTTTCTGAAATGAGTGATTTTCGCCGGCCCCTTCCAGCCCGATCCTGCTCAACACGGTGCAAATGAGCAGCCCTCAGACCATCCACGTGCCAGGCTGGGCGCATGGCAGAGAGGAGCACCCCAAACTGCACCTGCACAGGGGCAGCCTCGAAATACATCCCGAAATCCTAGTGTGAGGATCCTATTCCATGGGAAATAGCTGTAGGAAGGGAGTATCATAAGCTCAAGACTATTCCTTTCCAATTTCACATGTGTAAAGTTGCTTGCAGGTGACTCAGAGCTTTTATTAGCGACGCTATTGATCCAGGCTCTGCCAGCTCCTCCAAATTAACACCCGCCAACCACGTGAGAAAGTCTGTGAGCTCCTGCAGCGGGATGGCACTGCCACCAACGGTAAAAGATGGACAACCTGGGTTGTCACTGCCACCAATGGTAAAAGATGGACAACCTGGGTTGTAATTAACAGATGGCAGAGCATCACAAGGCCCATCAAACGGAACCTGCCATAGCCGACCTATGGCAGAGCCAACCTATTTCCCCGTATTATTTGGAAGGTTGATTTCTAATGTCCTTCCATTTTCAATAAAAAAAAAACACCAAACAGGAGTCTATTCACACACAACATACCCAAGAAATAAAATAACACATCATCGTACACGTCACTAAAATAATCAGGAGAAAAGAGTCATTAGCAATGAACAATAAACTCTGATTAATTCTCTAAGAGATTCAGATTTGGTGGGCAGTATTAAAGAGGAGACCAATACAGGCTGTTCTTTCCATTCCCCGTTAGGATATCTCAGCGTGTTCCTTCCTTAACACCCTATTCAGGAGATAAAAATGGAAGCCCCGTTCTTGACTTCATCAGAAAAAGGAGTAAGTGGATGCTAATATTTTTGTAAAGCTCCTTTTGACTTTTATACATATTTTTCAGTTTGTCCAAACTTTTGGTTAACAGCTGAACAAAACAAAAAAAAAATGAATACTGTTAATGCAACCAAGCACTTTTAAAGCTATTTTAACTTTAACATGAGGGTGAAAGAGGAATTGTATTTAGAAATTTTAGGAGGAGAAGGAGCGATACTACAGGATGAAAGTGTTTTGGTTCCCTCTGAGCTAAGCTTGAGATCTTTCGGTTCATCCAAAGTTAAATTCTAATATTAATAATTGCCTTAGGAAAGACTGATGTGTTCCTCAGTACAGTTCATCTGCACATAAAGACAAAATAGTTACAAATATTCATATAATTTCCCTCTGCAAAGCGTTTGCCTGTCATAAGTACTTATGAGTATTTCATCCCTAAGAAGAGCAGAATTACACACACCTATGCATCATGGTGTCATCAGACCTTTTAATGCTATTCCCATGGAAACGGTGCTTACAGCCACATGCACAATGTTTGCAGGTTCAAACATTATCCACCGACTTTTTCAAAGCCCAAGGGCTGCATCTAAAAGCTGAATTCACATGACCATTACCAGCAACTGATAAACATTAATGCTCTTTATTTGCCTCTTGGGTTAGGAATAGTAACGCTTAACGTCCTGAAGTTTATAGCAGCACTATACAGTATTGGATCTTTTTAAAATAACAACTTTTTCTGGAAATCCATGTAGGAAACAATCTGTGTTTTAGCAGGTGACTGTTTCGTCAGTCACCTACTAAAACACACACAGAAGAAAGGGGAGCCTGAAGGGAGAAATGCAGAAAGCAATAGAGATGGGAGCTTGCTTTTCCAATACAAAAGCAGTTCAGGGTCCTGATTTTTGACCATTTTCAACTAAAGATTTCGAGTGTTGAACTTAGGACACTTTCAGTAACAGATCCATGTCCGTGCCACCATCTTCGAAGTTTTCACTCTCTCAATGAGCAGGACTGCTCCTTTGAGACAACTTCTCCTGAATAAGCCAGCTATGGAACTATCATCATCTTCTGCATCTTCCATTGTGAAAATAAAGTTGAGGATAAAAAGTTTTGTTGAAGTGAGTCACGCATAAAGCCAGCAGGAAGCCAGGAGATGAGGTGCACTACTTGCACCTCAGATAGGATCTTGTTCACTGTGGGAAGGCGAGGGTTGGGAAGGCATTTACTGAAAACCGTGCACACTCTTAAAGGCCCGAATTTTGCCCACTTTTTTCTCAGTACAATTCTTTTGCCTGTAGTATTGTCAGAGACAGCTGAAGGTTTCCCAAAAACAGGCAAAACTGGATTTTGCAACGCAAAATGGCCCTCCTCTCTCTTTCCCTCGTGCAGAGGATGCCTTCCGAGCCCTCCTTCCTCCAAGCTTGCTACCACAGCGGATTTTTTTAGTGCTTCTTGAAAGTGGATTTTGGCAACTGGATATAGATCTGAAGGACAGGAGGAAAAAAAAACCCTTAGCAATAAAAAACTGTCAACAATTTAGTTGGTAACTGCCTGTATTCCCAGAAGATACGATCATGTTTGGCAGCAGCTCCAAGTCATATTGAAGCCAGGTAACCACATGAGCCTGAAATGATACAGCTTGTTCTCAGCAGACCTCATTAGCTCAGGCCTGGGCAGAACCATGACCCCTGCTTATCTCGGAGCCCAACCAGGCTGAGCTCTTATCAGTAACATACTCCTCCGTTAAAGCAATCTCGCTCTGTTTTCTGTCTCCTCCCCAAGTGTGGCCGGGCAAGGCTTGTGCTAAGGAGAACTGGGGAGTGACACGTGAGGCCTGGCCGGGGGCTCAGTGACTAACAGGGCTCCTCCATGGCCCGTGGCACCCACCCCTCCTTGTCCCCGGGAGCTGGCTGCCTCACTACTGCTACAGCAAATACTTGGGCACAGCAAGTTTTCAGACATGAGCAACGAATCCTAAGTGCATTGCAGCAGGCAGCACCAAACCCAGCTCAGCTGTGAAAAGCCAGCAGTGCCATCCATTGACTGAACGTTGTAAAGCAGGTCCCTGGCGGGAGAAATGCATTGGAAAAGCAGCTTTCACCCATTCTGCGTCTTACCATGGCAGATCATCACCCTAAGGAAGCCGTTAGGTGTTGGCTTCCAGCCCCAACCCAACCGTGGTACAGGATTCACTCACACGGGCAGAGCATCTGTGCTCACTCTCGTTGAGTGACCATGGATGGAGGTTTGTGCCAGGACCTGGTGTCACACGGAGAGCATGACAAGGAGCTGGGTGATCACATGCTCTGAGCCAAAGAACAGACTCTCCTCTTCTCTTCTCTTCTCTTCTCTTCTCTTCTCTTCTCTTCTCTTCTCTTCTCTTCTCTTCTCTTCTCTTCTCTTCTCTTCTCTTCTCTTCTTCTTTCCTCTTCCCTTCCCTTCCGTTCCTTTCCCTTCCCTTCCCTTCTCTTCCCTTCCCTTCCCTTCCCTTTTCCCTTGGATCACACAATTGGCAGCACCGGCAGGGTGGTCCCATGCCCAGGGGCAGAGAAGACGCTCTTCATCTCACAAGATCTCACAGCTCGCAGCTCTGCACAGAATGACTCAGTTAACAGGTTCCGCTACACCAAGTCAGACATGCGAACATGACAGAAATCTTTTATAAGTGACATGTTACAAGCTTCAAAAAATAAAAAAAAATCGACTTTCTAGGGGATTGCTAGAAAGCCCAGCAGGTCAAGAGGCTGCTTGTAGCTGTGGTTTAGAGTCACCTATAGTGCTCTCTAGCCACGGGCTCATCTCAGAAGTTACTCACATCTATTAAATGCATTTATCAATGCAGTTATATATGCAGTTGTATAAGTCCACCACTGTAGTATCAACAGACATTCACGAGCTTCACTAGATCTTTTTATCACTTTCTGAGAATATCTCAGCACAAGACACTGCACTTCTGCACTGCGCTTACCCAAACGGCAAACTACAGTTACATAAATGATTTGCACTTCACTGCAAAGCAAACCTCCAGCTGAGAGCAGAAGGTACCTTCTGCACAGGGTCAGGAGTAGGAACTTTGCTGAAAACCACAAAAGGTGCCTAGAAATAAATGGAAATGTCTGTTTCCCAAATGGCGAGTGATCTGTCACAACAGATCTCAGCGAACTGGCGCTGGATGCAACGACTGCTGGTGCTTCAAATGCAACCCAGGTCCATAAGGACTGCCAGGTGAGACCAGTAGGTGACTTCTGTAAAATAAGCTTTGTGTGTCTTTAGAGACAGCACCAGCACGCAGAGAAGGAGCACAAAGGCCAAGAGCTGTTTGGACACAGGGCTCAGTTACCCTCCACGCTGCAGTGAAACACATTAGTGTTTGTGCTGTCACTCCCTGCTGCTTCATCTGTCCTGGGAACAAACAACCTGCTCCCGCTGCTGGGGTTATCAATCCCGCACCCAGCAGGAGCCACGAATGTGATTTTCACCCACACACATCCAACTGACCGTGCATCACACCATCCCAATGGAAAAGCGCCTCATCAGAGGGTGGCTGGACGGGAGTCTAGCGGAGAACAGGCGCTAACGCTGCCGACCTCGTGCACCAGCACAAGCACCAACGCTTGGAACGGGCTGAGCTTCCTCGGGAGCACAACGGGCACCTCGCTGCTCAGTGCAGCCTCTGCTCTCCCCATGCATGTCTATTCCTGTTCAGCCTGGGTTATTGTTAAATTTCCCCATTTGCTACAAAATCACGGCAGTGTCTTCCCCACTTCCTCGTTTTTCTCCAAAATACCCTCTATTCCTGCTGCCTAAGTCCTCCAAGGTGCTATATTAACATCTAAGTTATTTGTTTTTCTATTTGGAAATTTATCTCACTCCAAAACCATTTCTCATAAACAGGCATACCTGGACTGGCTTCCTTGGCTTAAGCTATCCTAGCAGTGCACTCCCATTTGAATTCCAAAATATCAACTTTTAATACTTTTAATATTCCACTGTTTTTGCTTTAGAAGAAGACTCATTGGTGAAAGCAAACCGTATGCACTCAAAATTCACGACACGCATTTCCCACCCAGCACAGTTAGAAACTGTGCACAGATTCCTCAAGTAATAAACATGCTCTGTGTTACACACTGAACAGACACAATTTTTAATTTCAAAGAACTAATAAAGTATTTCCTGATATTTAAATTTCTGTTCTTCCTATCAACTACCATATTATCTCATCTTCATAATCTCAGCAGCTTTAGAACGTAATGTGAAAAAGCCAACGTATTGAAGAACTAGGTCACTTAATACTTCACATACCATGCCCTTAGTTTATTATAATATATTTAAAATCATCTTGGCTTCTTTTCTGAATGAGATTCATGATCAGGTCCCAACTTTTCTCATTATATTTATGCTACAGAGCATTTCTACATTTGCAATAATATTAAATGTTACAGCTTCCATCATGCATAAGCAATTGCCTCTCACTCATATATTGGTACTAATTCTCAGTTGTCCATTAGAGGGCAATATATTTTGGAACTATCACACTCACGAACTCTGAATTATTTGTAGTGAAAATCTGTAAAATGTGTAGTGAATTTGCTCTTGTGCAACGTATAAAACTTCAAAAAAAAAAGATTTCTTCATCCTCAAAACATCATTATAGCCTGAGACATTATTGCAGCAAAGATTCTGACTTGTAAAGTCAATTATCTGTGGAAAAGTGTTATGTAACAAACATCTGCGTTTTCATAAAGATTTATTACTTAGATATCTTGCTTGAATATTCCTGTGTTACTTCACAACAAATTTCCTGATAAAAGCATGCCAAAAATGCTGAGACAAGTTATGAGGACAGTCATTATGGAGAGAGCCTTGCCACTGAACTCCAAACACATTTTCTGGTTATGTTGTATTTGACTGACTCTTCACTCCTATTAATGATGAAGAGCAATGATGTAATAGCAACAGGAATAACACAAAACCAGAGCAATTACTGGAAAATTACAGAAGGGAAATGACAGTAAATCTCCATGGCACGAGCTGAGAACAAGCAGCGGTGCCGGCACAACAGCCAGGCGGCAGACGAGGTGTGCAGTAAATCCAGTTTCTAAATAGGGGATTCCTATGGCATTTCGACTGGAGTCACATCTTGGTGCAGCGTCGGCTTGTTCAGAAGCACCAAATAGTCTGGGGATCTCTAAATCCTTTAGCACATAGCAGTTCTGGAGCGCTATATGTTCAGTTTATCTTATCAAAAATCGTGTTTCTTCACATGCAGTTTCTATTGCACCCACTGCGCTGGATATAATGTCAAACTCTCTCATGGTATCTAACGTTGTAATAGATAGTAAATATAAGTTGAAGGGGCCTTAATTAGACTGAAGGAACCAAGAAGGCTGAAAAGCTCCTGCTGCCCACGGGCCCCGCACGTTTCGGGGCGCTTTGGCTCACTACCCTGAGCTGTTTATCGGGCAAGGAGCCTCCAGCACCTGCGCTTCCAGGCCCATGGCTCAGATCGCAGCTATCCTGGGAATGCCGCCGGTTTTCAGGCAGCCGCCACCAGGACACGGCTCCGAGTGTCACCACAGCGGGTGACAACAGGCGAACAGGGCGGCATGACGGGGCGATGAGGTGCGCACTACAGAGCGGCACGTGTGGTGTGGGAGGAAGCAGCTTTGGGGCTGTCTCTGGAGGTGTCACCTCCTCCCCTTTGTCTCAGTTACAGTGGACAGGAAGGAGCTCGTGTCTTTTTTTTCACTTCAGATTTGCACATTTCGGCTCTCTCGCGGAACCCCCATCATGGCGGCAGCGCCCCCTTAGGGCGGCAGCGCCTCCTTAAAGGGCCAGCGCCCTCTCCCCGGCGCCCCGCGCGCGGCGCCTTTAAGGAGGCGGGCGGCGCCGCGGCCGTGGGCGTGGCCGGCGCTCGGCTGGTCGGGTCTGCCCGGCCGGGCCGGCTCGTCGCGATGTGGCGGTTGCCGCGCGCGGGCCCGTGGCGCCGGGTGGCCCCGGCCGCGCTCCCGGTGGCCCCGGCCGCGCTCCCGGCCTCGTTGCCGCCGCTCCCGGCGCCCCTGGCCGCGCTGCCGCCGCCCGCCGCCCGGCCCGGGCCCCTCGGAGCGCCGCGCGGAGCGGCCGGCAGCGCCAAGGTGGGTGAGGGCGCGCGGCGGGCCGCGGGCTCCCTGAAGGGGCTCCTCGTGTGTGGACCCCGGTGCTTTCCATTTGAATGAAAAACTCATCAAAATCTGCTAGTTTTTAACGTATCATTCAAACACCCCCCAAATTACGAAAGTAAAAATAATACTGTTAAATAAACAAAGGTTCCTGGCTAAGCAGTGGCTGAGTTGTCAGGACGCCCTTTTGCAGAAGATGTGGAGAAAACTGTTCAGTTTACGCAACTGGTTCTATCCTTTAAAGTTCAAAGGATGCAGAAACACCTATTTTAGCTCCCTTTCTTTCCTCCTCTGTAATAAAAGAGGTTCCCCTGTTGCCAGCTGCTCCCCGGTGTGTGATTTGTAGGAACTTGAGTGAGGCACCTCCTCTGTCGGGAAGTTATTGGCAGTTATATAAGTTATATTTGTGCACCCCTGTGTGGCTCCATGGAGGCTGCAGGTGCTGGAATCTGCTCAGCCCTTGAACAAGGAGTCACGTTTTGACAACACACGGTGAAAGGGTGAGCAAGTACAAGCAAAAACCCCTTTTTCATCACAATTCCATGTTTTAAGGAACTGTGTGGATGGGCCCTGGCACCCGTTGGGACTGGGACCATGTTAAGGATGAAACTTGGGTTGTGTAAGGACTTGCACCACACACGGTGCATCCCTTCGATGTGGATTACAACACTGCATTACAGTGCAATGCTCAATGCTTCTAAGTACTTTAAACTGTTTTATTTTTTTAGGATGCAGTTGGACGCCCTGAAAAGGCAACCACAGATCCCAGCGGTGAAAACAAGAAACCCAACAAATCACAACAGCTCAAACAAGTTTTCAAAGAATATGGTGCTGTAGGGGTTTCATTCCATGTTGGAATTTCATTAGTATCTCTAGGAATCTTCTACCTGGCCGTGTCAAGGTACGGTTTGTATAGCTAAGCCTCACCATTGTGCATACCTGCGCTCTGTGCCTGTTTGGCTTGTGAACAGAAATCTTTCCATTCTGAGTGTAGAGCTTTTGATACGTAGAAACAGATCTAATCTCAAATCCAGCATGAGAAAAGATAGATGCACTTTGTCCTTCCACATAGCTTCATGGCCCAGAGTGGTGTGGGGAAGAACAGAACAGAGACTGCACCAGCCCATTGAGAGAATTTATTCCTGGGCTGTGGAGGTGCCTTTTGTTATCAAGCAGCTGTGTGGCCCGTAGAGATAGAGCTAGACGAACGTGCTGGGCCTTAAAGATGAATTTATCTTCCTGGATGTGAACTCAGTTCAAACTGCAGAAGCAACAAATGCAAAAACAAAGGTTTGGGTGAAAAGGAAAATACCAGATAACCTTACAGGAGACAAGTGGGACGCTGTTTATGTAGCTTCTGGTGGGGTTCTATTAGTTGTAGAAATGCCTTTTGAGCTCAGAATATTTCTATTGAGATGGAGGCAGAGAATGTTTTGAAAAACTATGTTTCTGCCTAACTGTTGGCTTTAGTAAGGATATGCAAATATTTGATTTCTGCCATTTACACATCAGGGCTCATGGTGGCAGTGAAAACTTTTTCATTTGGGTACAATTTAAATCCCAGTTACAAAAATTTCACTTGCAGTGGCAAGTGAAAGGGATGAAAACTGCAGCAATAACTTCTTTAGGAAAATCACCCTGAACAGGGGGACTGTGATGAAAAGTACTGTGTCTATAGACAGTGAAAACGTTTAAGGACTTGCTGAGTAAAAATTATTTAATAACCATGAGGACAGTTATTTAATAACCATAATACTTACTTTGCTTACTAGATTTTAGATGGGACACTTGGCACTCAAACATCTTTGTAATCTTCTGGTAGAAAACTCTAAGCCTTGCAGCAGGTATCTTGGTTTGGATCTAGTATGTTTAAGCAGATAAGTTGAAGATCTTGATAAGTTTGATCAAGATACAAGACTGGACTTTATTTTAAATATTGGAAAAGTGAATTTCTAACATGAATTCACAGATTTCTAACCTTTAAAACTTGGAGCAATAATTTTTTGGTTTTTGTTTGAGGAAGCCGAGCATGAGTATCCTGCATGCGTGTACTGCAGGTACACAGTTGAGAAAAAAAAAAAAGACTTACTAGGGACTTTGTGGAAGAAAAAAATGCTCTTCTGAAAGTATTTGATATGTTGTTATTACAAAAGCAACTTGGGTGGTTAGTGATGAATTAATTTGTTGGATTTATTCCTTACGTATTTAGCACTTGAATTCAATCCAACTGAACTTCCAGAATTGAAAGGATAGTTGCTTTCTGTTAAATTCCCAGTACCAGTAACACTTTAAATTCATACTCTTTAGCGTGTAGTTTAGAAACAAACTGAGAGTCTTGTTTCCTTCCCCAGCGGCGTGGATATGGCTGCGGTTCTCTTCAAGCTGGGTTTCAGCGAGGCGTCGCTGCAGTCGCGGGTGGCCGCCGGGACGAGCACGTTCGTGCTGGCCTACGCCGTGCACAAGCTGTTTGCCCCGCTGCGCATCAGCATCACGGTGCTCTCTGTGCCGCTCATCGTGCGCCACTTCCGCAGGACGGGTGTCTTCAAACCTCCTGCCCCAAAGCCATGAGGATTTCCCATTGTTGGGGGCTTTTTTGCTCATTTTTAAATGCTATATACCCATGTAGCTTTTCATAATTTACTTGGATCATGTTAATTCTGAGCTCCTCTTACATTGCTTTCTTATTCTTTGAGGTAGATCTGAAACTGTGAGAAGTGCTGTCTTTCTGTCCCCCTTCCCACTTCTTCATTAGAAAAAATCTGTTAAAAATAATATCAGGTATTCCCTGCAAGTGATAATATAAATGCTGACAATGAGCAGTGTCTTTAGAACGTATAGTTCTGTATCTTTATAATCTAGATTTTTAGGCCTTATCTTGTTGAAACACAGTTGCTACAGTTCAGCATTTATTATTGTATAGTCAGGAATTAAGATTAAGTTTCTCCTCAATAGTCCTATGGAACACTGTCCTATTATATGAATAGTTCTTTGGATAAATATAAATACTAGGGTCCAAAATTGTATATAGGTCTTTCTTTTATTATAAAAGGCACATGCTACACCCCATTCCTACAATATTAACACATATGCCTAACTAACCTAAGTGGGGTATGCATGTGCTTTATTCTGCATAGTGATAGTTGTTTTTACCAGGCTATATGATGAAGTGCTTTGAGACTGTAGCTTTTTCGTGGTGCTTCTATATTTTGAGATTTTGTTGTTTGAAAATGTGATTTCTTTATAACTTAGTAACTCGTCTTACTGAAGTTTTTTTTTTCTTTTAGTATGTTTGTGCATTGACTCAGAAAAAGTCCTGAGTCTATTGAAATCAGTGTAACCAGAATTACCTCCTGTGTGAACATATTCCAAAGATCATCAAGTCAGGGGCAGGGTAGCTGTGGGCTTTAATGTGCTGAGATCTGACTTTGCACTGGGGACACATTGTCATATGAAAACAAACCATAGCAGCTTTCTGCTCCTGTGGCTGAAACAGAGACCTGCCCCTGCAGACCAGACATTACAATTCAGAGCTTCTCAAGGGCAATTCTTGTGCTCTTGTCTGCTAGTGCACTGAATGTACCAGTTAGAGATACTTTCATTTTCATATTTAGATAGCAAGCTATTAATGAAGGTCAGCCCTAAACTGCATCCTAACTCCTCTTCCATTCAAAACCAGTCTAGAGCATGGACAGGCTTGAAGCTCCACAAATCCTTAGGATCACAAGCAAACAAGCTTAGTTTGTGCTCTAGGAAGACAAGTCATAACTACATCTCTCCTTGGACCTTTTAGTGCTGCTGCTTGGTTAACTAGCTTTTTCTATAGGACAAAAGGGCTAAAAGTCAGGAGCCGTCCGGTTTTCTCCCTGTGCTCTGGCGACCTGCCTTCATCCTAGTCAGGTACTGCTGCTGGCCCAGATGAGACAGATGATGGAAACAACTGCAGCCGTGAGCAGGAATATGGGCTTGCAGCTGATGTACAGTGTAAAAGTAGCCATATGTGACATATATGTAGAGATACATTGTATAGCTTAAACGTCTTTCAAAGCAGCAGCCTTAGGAGCAGGACAGGAGCCATCTGAGATTCAACGTTGCAGGCTGCTCTGCCTCCTGGGGGAACAGTTCACTTGTGCTGTTCCTCTAACGCTGATGCTGCACACAGCCCTTTGGCTTGCTGTTTTGGGTACCAGTGTGCTATTCGAGGAGGAGCTGCCAATTTATTTTTAAAGAGCTTAATTTCAAAAACAAACACACAAACTGGAATTATCCCCTTTAGCACATGCTCTGCATTATAGTTGCTGAAGGTGGCAGCTTCTCTACCGTGCTAGTTGTCACCTTGCTGCTATCAGAGCCTGTCCATCATTTGAGCTGTTTGTTCCTCGAGAAAAAGGTTTTTGCCATCAGCTTGGCTGTCAGGAAAGCTCTGCCTTTTAGCCTTGACTGAGCTACAACACTATTATGTCTGGCTGTTATGTTTTTGCTGGGGTGCTTATTGGGTAAAAGCAGCAGTGTGCCCATATGCAGTTGTTGAAGGGTTACTATGCTGTGATAACCTGCATCAAACTTCAGTAGTATTTTGTGAACATAGCACTTAATCTAGATTATGGAGAGGGGCTTTTAACCTTCAGTAGAGCTGTCAGTTTTTCCTCAAGAGTAAATTTTACTTTGCTTTTTCTTTTCAGTTCACAGAAATTTTCTGTGCTTTTCCCTACATGCCTTCTATCTTCTCTCTGTGCTTAAGGGCACATCCAGATAAGAAAGGTTAATAAATAAATTCCAGAATAATTAGATGCACCTTTGTTCTCCATTGGTCATTTCTAAACTCTTTAAAAAAAAAAAACTCATTTTTTCCAACAGTAGCTTTCTGTAAAGCAGGCATAACAAAGCAAATGCATCTTGAGATTGCTAAGAGTCACCAGCATTACCTAAAGATTATTGCAAAAAAAAAAAAAAAAAAAAAGTGAATTTCAGTTATACTCTGATACTCTGAACTATGTTTGTAATCTAAGTAAATTGGGGTGTATAAATTACTGGTTGTGTTTTAGATAAACTTTGACAAGTATATTTTAAATTAAATGTGAAAATATATTTTGAAGTTCAGAATCCTCAACTGGAAAGCATCACATTTTAGAAGTATCTGTAAAATAGTGGAAAAGATGTTAAACAGCCTATGATAATGAACATACAATAAATGGCTCTATCTTACAACATGTTTGCTTAACGTGTTTTATTAGAAAGTTTGATTTGCATGTTTTATATCTTAAGTTGTCACGTGTAAGGAAGGGCAATGGGATGCTATGCAAGAAGTTACAAACAAGTCACCTTTTTAACTAGTCTCTTTTCAACCCTGTTTTTCTTCCCTGGGACTATTCTCTGCCAGTTGGGTTTTTCTTGCAGCACTGGCCCTGAACAGAACTACAAAGCCCAGCCTTCTCAGGAGAGGGGCTAGGCTCTGCTTACCAGCTTTTCAAGTCTAAGGATCAGGCCAAGAACCTTACAATAACAGATTCAATTATTCGTTCTAGCCACATAAACTATTGTTTGATAAGAATGTTTTCCCAACCCTTTTCTAAGGGCTTCTAAACCTTACCTGGTGGCTATGGGCCTTGAATAACTGCATAAAGACTAACAGAAAATGGAGCCAGGTGCAGAGCAAGGGCTACAGAAGATCCCTTGATATATTCCCTGTTATATCTCACCCCAGACCTAGGTGAGGCTCAGCAGGGAAGCAGGCTGAGGGTAAAGCGCTTTGAAGCCAGTACGTGAACTAACAATACACTAGTAACTTAAAGTACTAGTGACAGGATGTAGTAAATCTTTATTTAAAGAGTTGAATACTCACATATAAGACAGGATTAAGAGACAAAACACACGTCATTTTAGGATACTTAAGAAATGCATTCTCCTCACACAGTTTCCAATTATACCACAGTTGTGATACCCTTAGCTGCAGGTATCTCTGGGATTTGTTATTGCACTGTTCAGTGAGCTAGAACCACAACTGCCTCTTACTATTGGAAGAAGGAACCAATAATAAAGACAGACCCCATCATAAGGGCCTTCACCCGCTTAATATTTACCTTTACCCTTTATCAACATTCCTGGCCCACATGTAATTGTATTTCAAGTATATTAAATATTCCACAACCTCCAGCTAAAGAGTCAAACTATTGTACATTGCTATTTAAGTTTAAAATGGCAACCAGCTCAAAGATTTGTATTCTTCAACCAGCCTTGGATTCCAAGGCCTCTTGTATCCCTTGCAAGCCTTACAGTAGTCACATTACCACCTCTCTCTCGTTGTTCCAATGCAGTTATCCCTGTTAAGACTATGTTCTGGTTGTGGCAGCTACATCACTCTTTCTGCTGCTAGGCACCTTGGTAGAGTTTGCTGTAAGCCAGGGATGAACAAGCACCTCTTTCAGGGGCATCCGATGGAATGGGTTATGCTTCAGAAGCTTGGAAATTAAATCTCTTGCACCTTCTGTTACAAATGGAGGAAATTTGAATTCCACCTAAAAGAAAAATGACACAAAAGATATGAAACTTCTTTGGTAGCAACTAGAGAACTGAAGGACTATATAATTCCACAAAATGGCTAGGAAGAAAAAAAATTGTCTTGGGGACTATGCACCCTAAACCTATTGAGGAAAGGAAACTTTGGCATTGTCTTAAGAAGGCTCAACTTCCACGAGCACCAGAAAAGCTTGTTAGGTATACTAACAAAAAAGGTATGCTAACTAGTCTTGTATTTCTTGAGCTGTTCTGCAATACGGAACAGGAAAATAAAACTTGCATTTTAGTAACAACCCAACTGTTAAATATTCCCTTTAGAAGCTAGAAGAGAAACAAGGTAGAGGAACAGATTGCTTTAGGAAAGAGATAGCAATTCCAAAACAGGTAGAAACAAGGTGGAGCCAAGGAAGTCAAACAAGATAACTTGAGGTCTTTTACAGTCACTCTGCAGAGCGGCCAGGGACAGTACTGAGGATTGTTTTATCAGTATCTCATTAGCCTGTGCTGCAGTTCTTGTTAAATGACCATTTAAGCTTAACACAAAGAGCCACAAAATTCAGCTGGTTCTAGTAAGTGATGGCACATACCTTGGAAATAGCTCTGTAGGTTTCCTGGTAGGTGTTTGCTTCAAAAGGCGGCTTCCCTACTAGGAATTCATAGCATAGCACCCCCAAGCTCCAAATATCCACCTTTTCATCATGTGTTCTTCCCTCAATCATTTCAGGAGGCAGGTAGTCAAGTGTCCCACACAGAGTTGTTCTCCTGAAGAATGTTTCAATTTGTCATCATTTTTTCTTTATCATAATTAAGATTATTATAAGAGCCAGAGAGAAGCCAATGCTGGCAGTCACCTGTAGTTCTGCAGTCTGCACTCTGGATGCAGCAGCACTATAATATCCAATAAGGACATACCAGGAGTAACTGCTCCTTTAAACAAGCAAAAAGGCATTGCAGCCACACTCCTACCCTCACCAACTGTGAGGGACAGGGGCTTCCTTTTTGTCAGATGCAATTCAAACTTATCCTTGAGGAATAATCACAGGCCTTAATCCTGGGGCCCAAGTTCTATACTGCAGTGGCCCTGTTTTTGGGGTTAAGGATGGGAGTTCTTCCAATAACTTTACAAGTTCACATTTACCTCTGTTCCACAGCTATAGCTGTGACCAAGCGAGTGTTTTCACCACAGAAGTATTTGCATAAGGTTTCCATGCATCACGTTCTTACCTAGAAGATGGAGCGTGCACTGACCATCCAAAGTCAGCAATTTTTAATTCTCCATTTGAACCAAGCAGCAAGTTCTCTGGTTTGATGTCCCTGTGAATCACGTTCTTTGAATGACAGTAAGATAAGGCATCTGCTAGTTCTGTGATGTACTGTAGTTAAAAAGAAAACAAATTTTCAAGTACAGAGGCTTTACAAAGGAACAAATCTGTTATTCCAGATTAGTTTGCTACAGTATAGTATTATCTTGGTATTACTCCCAATTAATAGTAGCAAATACATAGCTATTGAAGCCTAAAAAGAGAGCATTCACTGAGGTGACCAAGCACTTGAAGTACTAGGCAACACAACATTCAGTTACATCAGTGCCACACACTGATTTGCCTTCCCCATTTATCCCTAAACATATTACAATTGTATGAGTAAATCAATGTCTAGGGAATCTCAGCTTTATACAACTAACAACAGAATTTCATCCAAAGAGTTAACTCTATGCTGCAGGCTTTCCAAACACGAAGAATATATGTCCAAGAAGCTAGAACAACCTACAGTGGCAGTTCTTTGCTCATCAAACTTGGTGAACTTCTGAAGCTCTTTATAGACTTCTCCACGAGGTGCATATTCCAGAATTAGGTAGACTCTTGTAACATCATGGAAGTAGCCGTACAGCCTGAGAATGTTGGGATGCCTGCAAGAAGGTGTGCAAATATTTTGTTCAGAGGAATATTTATGTATTTATTCTTTGTTACAGGAGATAGTACAGGATTTTTTTAGATTCAAGCCTAGACTCCTCTGAGAAGTTGCAGAGTTATCCATATAAATGGAAGGAGGATAGAAATAAAGATTTTTTTTTTAACCTCTGGTTGTTTAATAGCAAATTAGACAAAAGTAAAATTTACACCCTTGTACAGAAAGGCAACAGTCTTACCTAAGAATTTAAAAGCTTTTGTTTTTATTAAATAGCTCGTTTCAAAGGGCCATTGTATGCTACCAGAAACAAACTTATTTTACTTTTTTCCTTTGGGAAAAGTTAGACAAACAGTGTGATTTTTTTTTTATTTTACTAAACTTTACCTAAGATGGGACTGTATTTCAACTTCTCTTCGTAGCTGATGTTCTACTCCAGCCTCCTCCAATTGTGTTTTAAATAGCACTTTCAGTGCAAGAATAAATTTACTCTGCTTTTCACGTGCCAGGTAAACATTTCCAAATTTTCCTTTCCCCAGAGGTCGACCAATTTCAAAGTCATCAAGAGACCACTGTCTTCTGCAAAGAGATACCACCAAATTAATCAAAAGCCACACAACGTACCCAGGTGTATTGAGGCTGTTCAACAGAATACTTCATGACCCGAGCTAGATTTCATCTTTAAGAGAACTTTGCCAAGAGGACGAAATACACATTGAAAATTGAGAAGCCCAAAGCTGATCTCTTTCTTTCTAAAGCTTGCATGTAGAGATGCTAACAGCAGTCACACCTTGCTGTAAAAAATCAAGACTGCATGTACCAGATCAGAGACATTTCTGTACAGTTAACACACATGCACTCACTATTGAGTATCAGAACTATGCTTTAGAACTACCACGCTAAGTCTTGTTCATCCCTAATCAGATTCCAACCTCTTGCACATCTGAAAGCATTTTGCAGTTTTACATGTTGAGACAAGAATAGTGTTTATCAGGATTCTCTCATGAGAAGAGGCATTACTCATCAAAAGCTTTTAAGTTACAGGAAATTCCAGTTCCTGAAGATTTTTAAGTTAAAGTAAGCTTTCCAAGAGTTTCATTAAAAACATTATAGCTTTGAAGTGTTGGAACACTCTTCTCAAGAGTCACAGAGCTTGAGTAGTTAACTACAGCTAACTTGCATACTCACAGCACATAGTCCTATAAGATAGGAGAGAGCTCAATTCTCTACTAGCTAAACAACTTACTTTTTTGTCTCTTCATTCTTCTTTTTGGCAGTCTCTTCATTTTTCTGTTTAGATGTGCTTTCTGCTTCAGGATTTTTTGCTACATATAAAAAAGAGGAATGCTTATGAACCAAATCCATAGGCCCAACACAAGAATGCATGTGAAGAACAGGTGTAACAGTACAGAATGAACTTAGTTCTTAGATAGCCTCCAGCATTACTCAAAAGACAAAACTGCAAGGCAGCATAGCTGTCAAGTTATCAAAATGCAACTCCAAAAAAGCTTTTCTAAATTAAGAGAAACATTAAGAAATTCACACCATCACCCATACAGCACTCTTATGAATAAGAATCTCTTTGGTACACAAGACTAGGATGAATTAGCATCAATGTCTTTAATTCTCAATTGACTAATAAGTATCTGGAAGTCTTTCAAGAGCAAGAAACACCCATATTGGCTCTAAACACAATCCTGGCAACAGAAGAACAGTGCAGTAACATCCAAGATCAAATATCACAATTCCATTTCTAGGTGCAGCTCAATATTCCTGTACAGGACTCACATATTAAGATCACCTTCAGAATCCTCGCACTGTTTTGCACTTCATAGAACAGCAGCATCCCAAGCATCACAACCCTTTAAACACATATAAGATCTTCATAATTACCAGATACTGGAGCCTGTTGAGGTTTTTCAGTGTTCTTGCTTGGAACCTGAGGCCTAGCAGCTGGTTGTACCAGAGTTTTTGGCCTAGGCTGTTGCACTGTCTGATTGTTCAACAGTTTTTGGTTTGTCAGTGTGGGTTTTTGTGACTGTACAGGAACTCGCTGGGGCAAGTTTGAAGGACACAGGACACGTTGTGCTTGAACTCCACTGCTCTGTAGCCGGCTCTGAGCAGAATGCTGAGGCACAGGAACACGCTTTGGGCCATCCCCAATGGAATTTAGAGTCTTTGAAAAGAAATATTATGTTTTAATTACAGAATAGCACACTGCAATCTTACAGCCCTATTCAATAGACCTTGATATGCCTTGGAAATAGAAAGGAATGTAATTAACTACTTGGCCTAAAATTCAGTTTAAACTTTGATAAGTAGCCCCTTACATTGATAACAAATCTCTAATGAGCCCTACATAAAAGTTTATACTTTTTTGCCACCCTCTAATTAATTAGTCTTCTGGCTCATCCCAATTAAAAAGTGATTTACAACTTAGTTTAAAATATATATATAATTATATATGCATACAGTAGTTTTTTTTTTTAATTCTAAAGCCTTTGCATGGAGTTTCTTAGTCTTTAAGTTAGAAGAAAGAGAAGGTATTTGTGCACCTGTATGCAAAAGTTATTCAGTTGGGGTATCTTGAACGTTTTCCATATGAACATACAAGTAGCATATTGATACACAAGCTGCTTTGGGAAACACATCTGGAATAAGATGCCTACATACACTTACTGTCCAATTAAAAGCTATTACATGCAAGATACAAGGAGAATTTCTTAATTAGAAAATGATATAGATATATTATCAAGACAAGCAAGCCTCAAGAAATGCTCTCACTGAAAGAGAGACTGAAAGATAAAGTTGGGGATTGTTTCCTGTGAACAGGAAACACTGCTTCAAGGCAAGTTTCCCTTTTTGCTATTTAGAACAGTTACTAGGAATGACCATTGAGAGATTTAGATCTATAGGACTCATATGATCAGAAGAAATGGCATAATCAACGCTGCAAGTTACCTTGGGAGCATTACTATAGCATCCAGAACGATTCTCTTTAGTATTCTTGTCCATAATGCCTGAGGAGAAGGGTACACATGGATTAGCCTACAGGCGAGGCACACTTAGCACCAACCAGCTCCACGCACAACAGCCCCTGAGGCCGGGCTCGCGCTCCCGCGCCCGTCCCCGGCTCCCAGGGGACACCTCTGTCCCTCGGCCACCAGACCGGAGCCCAGAGTAACCCAGAGGGGCCCTCCGGGAGACCCCCAGGCCCGGAGCCCATCCCTCGCCCCAGCCCCGCTCCCCTCACCGCAGCCTCAGCTCCCTCCGGCCGCCAACGCTGTTTGAATTCAAACCGCCCTCCCTTAAATACCCTTTAAACTACCGCCTCTCCCCATTGGCCCATCTCCTGCCGCCCGCGCTCGCTCATTGGCTCCTCTTCAACCGCCCCGCACGCCCATTGGCTGGCCGGGCGCCTCGCTCGTTGCGGGGGCTGCGCCTCGCCGCGGCGAGCGGCCGGGGCGCATGCGCAACGGCAGCCCGCTGCGTACGGCGCGTCGGGCCGGGCCGCCCGCCCCCAGGGCGGTGTTTGCGCTACATGCGTATTTTACGTAGCGTCCCCCCGCTGCTGGCCGCTTCCGTACTCCAAGTGCGTGGATCGCCCCGCTCGCACTTCGCTCCGCCAAGTCTCCGCTCGGCCGGCTCCGCCGTTACGCAAGTCGCGTAGGGCCAGGCCACCCACCTGTGGCAGCGCCGCAACTGCCACCGCCTGCGCGGAGCCCGCGAGGCCGCAGAGCGCCCCGTCGCCGCGGGGGGAAGGGCTCAGGTTAGTCCCGCATCACGCGAGGCGCGACCCGCTCCCCTCGCCGCCCCACGCGCGCGCACGGGCCTCAGGAGAGGCGCTGCTGCCCCCCCCTGCGCGAAGCCGAGCGCCCGTGGGCTCGGGGCTATTGTGTCCTGCTAACGAGGAGGTGCCGCGGGGCAGCTCCCCAGCCCGGAGGAGCCGCGGGACGAGCGAGGCGCGAATCAGGCCTCAGCCTCGAGCGACCCGGCGCCACGTGCCCTGAGCCCTCGAGGACGAGCGTGAAGCAGTCGCCCGGTGCCGTCCGGACGGAGGTGCCACCAAGAGCCCGCGGATACGCGTGAGGAGGACAAGCAGACTGCTGTGCTACACCTGTGGTGACACCAGGCGCTCCAGCTTCTGAAGCCTGACAGGTCTTTGAAGAGACCCAGCGCAGGATCGGTGTGCTCTGTGACGACAAGCATCACCGGAGCTTGGGGCGGCTGTGCTGTTTTGGAAGGCAGCTGTCTGCACGGTCCTGCTCACAGCTGTGAGGAGGACCCGGGCCGCAGAGCGGCAAGCGACAGCCAAACGCAGGGTGAGCGCACCAAGCACCTGACTGAAGGCAACTCCAACCGGCCCAGCAGCGCTGAGAACAAGCGCGGAGGCAACTTCTGCTGCGTCGGTTCTCACAAGTGATCCAGGATAGGTAAAAAGAAGATGTCAGGTCGGCGGGTCGCCGCGGCGTGTGATAGACGACAGCTCCCGCGGGGCATGGGCAGCATGGCATCCCCCCTGCTCGACCCGCGGCCGCTCCGACTGCCGTTCCTGGAGGCCGACGTGAGTAGGGCTTCGGGGAGGGTGGCGTGTGCGCTCTGGGCACGGGCCGAGCCGCGCGCCGTGCTTGGTACCGTGCGGCTCCTCACGGAGGCCTGCGGGGCAGCGGCGCGGGGAACTCGGCTGCCGCGGCCCCGCGCCGGGGGTCCCGCTGCCCCGGCGGGTGCGGAGCAGCGCAGCCCGAGGCGCCGAGGGTCCCCGCGCGCTCGGCCGGGCCCCCCGGTCCCGCCGGCCACGTCCCGCCCGCGGCACCGGGACACCCCCCCCCTCCCGCCCCCCCCATGGCTGCCCCCCCCCCACGGGGCGCGCTTGGCGCGTCACCGCTCACGTGACGGGGGGACCTGCCGGCGCCCGGGCGTGGTGTCACTGTCACGTGATGCTGCCGTTCTCTCCTTCAAGAGTCGCCTCCAATCGATTTGCGGGCGCTCGATGCAGCAGCCTTCGCGGAGGAGCATTCTTCGGTCTCGGCCGCCGCCGCCGCCTCCTCCGCTGCCGCCGCCGCCAATCGATGCGCTCAGGGCTCCGGTCGCCATTTTAGGGGGAGAGCGAGGGAGGCAGAAGGAAGGGTCGGTAGGTACCGGCGCTGCGCTGGGCGCCCCCCTGCGCTCGTCCCCGCTGCCCTGGCCGCGGCTCGCCCTCTGCAGCTCCCGCCCGGAGCTGCGCGCGGTGCCCGCAGGCCGCTGCCCGTGACCGCTCTCCCCGCCCTCATTCAGTCCCTTCGCCCCACGCCCCCTCCCTGGCTGGTTATTGGTCCCCGAGACCGGTTCCTGCGCCTCGTCCCGGGGCTGCCGGCGGCGGCCGGGAGCGGGCGCCGGGCGGGCAGGCGCCTGCCGAGGACGCGGAGCCCGCGAGGGAAGGGAGGGAGCCGAGGGGCTGCGCGGGGCGGTTGGCGCCGGGGCTCCCCTGCACCTTCCCCGCCGACCGCGCTCCCGGCGCTGCCTGCCCGGGGCCCCTGTCTGCCGGCAGCAGCGCGGCCAGAGACGCGGCAGGGCAGCCCTGCTAAGCGATGCTGCTGCCGCCTTTTTTCCTTTTTTTTTTTTTCTTTTTTTTTTCCCCTCCCTCCACTGGATCATTTTCTTTATTGCTCCTTAATATGGTTCATGTTGCATTTAATGGCAATATGTTCATTTATGCAACAAAATAGCGCAACAAGTTTTTTTCATTTTATAACATTTTTTTCATTTTTCTGTTCAATATTGAATCGTACCTAAATTATCACAGTAATAGCTACGATCTTATGTTCCAAAGTTCAGCAGCAGGTATTCAGTACTGTATTGCAGTTGTTATATGTAACTCTTGCATGTGGTTTTTCTTGTTTATTTCTTTATTTCAGGCCCCTCCAAGGCATTCCTTGCTCACAATGTACAGAACAAAAGTCAGCTTGAAAGATCGTCAGCAACTTTATAAACTAATCATTAGTCAGCTCCTATATGATGGGTACATAAATATTGCGAATGGGTTGATAAATGAGATAAAGCCACAATCGGTCTGTGCACCATCTGAGCAACTGCTGCACCTAATTAAATTAGGTAAGCTGCAATAAAAAAAAAGACTTAATGTTCAGTTTCTAAATCTGCAGTTGAAATCCATGTGAATTAAGACTTCAATGTTACTGAGAATACAAAGCTCATATTTAGTAGTACTATAACATTTTTATGTGTGTAGATACATCCTTTGCCTCCATGGTTTTTGGGGTGCATTTCAGTTCTGTTTCTTTTAATATGCACTGGAAGCAAAACAGATAAGTGCATGTTGTCCATGTCTGCCTGTTTGAACTTCTGTAGCATGTAAGACTACCTGTTCAGGCTCCTGGGTGGCTGGCAGCTTTCTAAAAATACCCTCCAGTGAGTAAGATCTTTGAGTCTATAGATGTAATAGAGAACTGTGTGGGTCAACCTATTCCTGTGAACAGTAGAAATAGTTTCAATATTCTCACTGAAAGTGTGGAAAAGGGAGTACCCTTCCATAGGTCGTCTTCATTAGTCTTTATATACTGGTGTCACAAAAACAAACCTCACAGTCTAGGGCCTCAGCAAGGCTACAGTCTGCTCCTCTTCCTGGGAGTGCATCTGTGCTGTAGTATCTAGTCAAAATACCTGAGCTGCAGTGCAAACAAGGACAGTGCTTGGAAGAGGACTAGGCATAGCAGCATGTCTGCTGTGCATTGTAACTGAACTGGTTCTGCTGCCTGGACTAGTTCAATTCCCAGGATATAAATATATGCAGCCTTGTGTCTGTATGGAATAAGGATCCTAGACTCAATTCATAGATGAAAGAATGAAAACTCTTGTTTTCTATTGCCTATGGTAGATTATTGAGCACAGTTAGGCACATAACTGAAAATTCTCATGCTCTGGCTCACAAGTTCCAGTGCTGAATTGTCCTCATCCTGTAGGTGCATGCTAGAAATCAGAAAGTTAAATCTGCAGGGTGGGTGTGAACAGCAGTAATCATTTTCACTAGCAATCCTGGGATAGTTTGTGGGATGGGATTTTCTTCCTCAATACAGTAAAACAAACCAAAAAATCACTAAATGCTTCAATTTCTAACCTTAAATCTCATGCAATAGTAGTGTTGAGGTTTGTTTCTCCCTTCTCTGAAAAACTGCATGTCTGTCTATGGCTTCCGAAAGTGATTGTTAGTGCATTTATCAGTATTTAGTGTAATATACTATTTGCTGGTTGTATATCCAGGGTTAATACTACAAAACTCTGTTCTGCTCTAGTGTAAACAAATTGCCTCTAATTCCTCATGTATAAATTAACATGTTCTGCTCCCTCGGCTTTGAATAGGAGGGCTCTTTTAACAGTTGACTCATCTAGCTGTTAAAGACATGTGAAATACAGATCCTGCCTCAGCCTATCCGTGTATGGGGAAAGTTAGCATACTTTTAAGAACGTTAACATCTCTTTTTTCAGGAATGGAGAACGATGACAGTGCCGTTCAATATGCAATCGGACGGTCAGATACAGTAGCTCCAGGCACAGGAATTGACTTGGAATTTGATGCAGACGTACAAACCATGTCTCCCGAGGCTTCTGAATATGAAACTTGTTATGTCACGTCTCATAAAGGACCGTGTCGTGTAGCTACATATAGCAGAGATGGACAGTTAATAGCTACAGGATCTGCTGATGCCTCAATAAAAATACTTGATACAGAGAGAATGTTGGCCAAAAGTGCTATGCCCATTGAGGTAAAGTGTTGCTTGAATCATAGCCATTTGGGGAATTTTTGAAGTGCTCCTGTTTTGTGGTGTCTGTGCCTTATGGTTGGCCCAGTGGGCTGGACTGAATGTCTGTCTTGCTGTATTTCATACTCTAACAGCAACTCATAAAACATCCTTCAAGTAAGGAACAAGAAATCGGGCAAGTAGGTGGTGGGACAGTAGGTAACCTCTGCCAGCTGCCTAGAGAACTGAGCCAGAAATTGCTTCTAGATACTTGTTCCTAGTAGTTGTTGATAATTGCTGTCTTATGTGAATAGTTTATGTTTTCTTAGACACATAACATTCCCAGCACTCGGCAGTGTGCCATGTGAGTGAAAGTTGTGGTTTTCCCACATGGTACAGCCGTCCTAAATTCTCACAGCAATGCAGTGCTTTGTTTTGGACAGTTGAGAATGAAGGTGGTGTTAGTACCCCAGGCTGTGCTTTCATGTGTCAGTTCTCTGCTATTCATACCAATTTGGACAAGTCAGGTTGTGTAAAGATACAGGGGAGTTATTTGCTAACAATGTCATGGGCCTGCAAATAATGAAGGCAATCGCTATTAATTTGTATGCCTAGTTGCGTGTTGGAAAGATGCTGCTCAAGCACATACTAAACCTATGTTTCCTGTTAGAAACATTCAACCTCCTAGGACTAACTTTTGGAATGTTCATTGCAGGTCATGATGAATGAAACAGCACAGCAGAACATGGAAAATCACCCTGTTATTCGGACTCTGTACGATCATGTGGATGAAGTTACGTGTTTAGCTTTTCATCCAACAGAACAGATTCTAGCATCTGGCTCAAGGGACTACACACTTAAGTTGTTTGACTACTCAAAACCTTCTGCCAAAAGAGCCTTCAAATATATACAGGTTAGATACAACAGTCCCATTCAGAACAACCAAAGCTCAAATCTAAGCACTGAGGTAGCAGTGGCTGAATTATGTGTATTTTATTTTTTTAAAAAATATATATGGCTAGGTAGGAAGGAGTGCACCCTGACACGTAATACATGCGTTGTGGTAATTGTGTAATATACATGTGTTTATGCCTATAGTCTTTGAAAATCTGGTGCCTGTTTATTTTTTGATACTCTAAACCTAGTGTAATACTGTTGGCTTTGAAGTCAATCCTGTGGGTTTTGGAGGAGGGTTTGGAATTGTGTGATGCTGGGCCTTGGGGTGGGTGAGTGGCTGACAAAACCTCCTCTTGCTCTTATATTGTCCATAAAATGAGCGAGCACTGCAAGCTGCTCAGGGACAAAAGTTATGATGCACTTAAAATGTTTTCTCCCATTTTGATACTATAGGGAGCATTTTCTGTTTATGTTGATGGATAATTTAACTCACTTTTGGCACTTTAACATCATTAGAATTAACATTTTTTTGCGTTTTTTTTTGTTGTTGTTGTTGTTGATACTGATTATGTGGTTGTTTTTGTGTTTGTTTTCGACCAAACAGGAGGCAGAGATGTTACGTTCAATCTCTTTTCATCCTTCTGGAGACTTCATCCTTGTTGGTACCCAGCACCCTACCTTACGCCTTTATGATATCAATACTTTTCAGTGTTTTGTGTCTTGCAATCCTCAAGATCAGCATACTGATGCTATATGTTCCGTGAATTACAATGCAAGTGCAAACATGTATGTGACAGGAAGTAAGGATGGATGCATCAAACTGTGGGATGGTGTTTCCAATCGGTGTATTACCACTTTTGAGAAGGCACACGATGGAGCTGAAGTCTGTTCTGCTATTTTTTCAAAAAATTCAAAGTATATCTTGTCGAGTGGAAAAGACTCTGTAGCTAAACTATGGGAGATATCCACTGGTCGAACACTAGTCAAATATACAGGTATGTGGCAGGTGATCTTCCAAGTATCATCTTTTTCAGGTTGCAACCAATGAGGAGATGCTACTTTAACTGCTAAAAAACAGATTGATTCTATAAGAGAAGCTCTGATGGTTGCATATCAACCAGTATTATAAAAAGGTTAGTCTAGGTGGATTTACTTGATTGTTTTCAAAGGCGACTTATCTTTTAAAGTTAGGGAAAGTAGAAAAGTAGCTTACAATAGTTAGAGCATTTGTGCAGCAGGACTTGTTCTCTAGGTTTTCTCCTAAAGTGTTTTAGAAACGGTGGTTATTAAAGCAAAACAGTGTCACAGATTTTTCCTGCCTGTGACCATTTTTATTTTTGTCCCTGTTGTATTCATGGCTAGGCAAGGGGCACAACTTCAGCTGGAAGGATCAGAAGCGGCCTAATCCGCTTTGGCTGGAGTAGACCTGAAGAGTACCCCAGACTGAGGGGGACTAGAACGTGCCTTAACACGTGCCTTAGCCCTTCAATATTGCTAGACGTAGTGCTGGCAGATAAGATGAGAGGATGTAGACAACTTGTATCCCAGGTTCTGGGCCCGGTGTTGAGACCACGCAGGAGCTGTGCTGTGCTCTCAGCCAGCAGGGTGCAGCACCTCCCTCCTAGACCTTACAAAATGCCACCCGGGAGCGTGGCACTTTATTCCTTACACAGAAATATCTACAAAGAAACGCAAATATCCACATTGGAAGGGTGTAGAGTGAAGGTGTGACCAAGCTAGGTCATACATTGTGTGCATACGTACACGCAGAGAAGAAACAAAAGTTGGCTTTGATTTTAAGAACCTGTATATTCTACTAACAGTGGTCTTTCAAAGTAGTTATGGTTGCAAGCCTCATACAAAAGGAAAATGTAAAACTGCTCTTGAGGCTAAGCATGTGCACTCCAAGTGTGAGTGCATGCCTTGGTCTGCACAGCTGTGATAGTTAAATCCCTTCTGTCCTCTATCTCTCAGTAATTAGTATACTGTGTATATAACTACAAAACAATATGCATAACTGATTTGACTGTTCTGCTCAGGCTGTGTGTAACTCAAAGTCTCTTTAAACCATATAGCAACAGGGGTCTGTGGGAGGTTAACTAACAGACATTTGAAAATTTCCTAAACTGATTCTGTTTGGGTTCATGTTTTACTGCATATATTTAGTGAACCTTGCATTACTTTCACAGGAGCTGGTCTGAGTGGACGACAAGTACACAGGACACAGGCTGTCTTCAACCATACAGAGGACTATGTGCTGCTCCCCGATGAAAGGACCATCAGTCTCTGCTGTTGGGATTCAAGAACTGCTGAACGGAGAAATCTGCTTTCTCTCGGGCACAACAGCATCGTCCGCTGCATCGTGCATTCTCCTACCAATCCTGGGTTCATGACTTGCAGCGATGACTACAGAGCTAGGTTTTGGTACCGAAGGTCAACCACAGACTAAAACAGCTTTACGAAGCAGCGATTCTCCAGACTCATTCTATCATCTTGTATTGATTGTACCGCCACCAGATGCCTAGATGAGAGCCATGCTGTGTCTGTGTTTCAGTTCTGTCAAACAGGGCAGGAAATATCGGAGCACTGAGACAAAGTGTTTGCCCCACGCTAATTTTTTTATTAGTGTGTATGGCATTATTTTTTGTAAGTCATCTCTAATTGTACCCAAGGGAGAGGAGGGGGGAATAAAATGATCCTTGCAACAAGGATTAAACTTGTCCTCCTGTCTCTAAATCCCGCGAAAGATAATGTGACTAAATCTTGCTCAAAGTGGGCAGAACGAGCCAGTTTTGCTCTGCGTTGTATCTGTGCAATCCCACTGAAGTCTGTTTAGAGAATAGATTATAAAAGTAGCAGAACTTGGCAAGTACTTTAATGAAGCCTTAAGCTGCCTTCAGTTCTGATTCATACTTTGTAGAGCTGTTTTGTATCTCCTTGGTGGGTTTTTTTTGGGGGGGGGGGTTTCTTATTTTGTTTTGATTTTGTGTGTGTGTGTGTGTGTTTGCTTTGTTTGTTTTTAATTGGTCCAGGGGACCTTCAATTCTGAGCCAGTCTTGTGCCATAAGAATTTGAAACACAATTTTGAGTTGTTTA